>NC_133874.1:2956481-3036439 GCF_044706935.1 Curcuma longa
GTTTTGTTTCTGATTTCAGTTTACAGATTCTGTAATTGCAGTTCTTGTCAAGTTTCTTTCCTTTGCAGCTTTGTGAATTCAGTATTTGGTTAATTCTTAGTTGTGTTTGAATTAGAAGTGTTTTAGAGTTTGATTAGTTGAGTTTTATCCTTTCCATTGCCATCTTCATTACTGATTTTCTGATTTCGATTTCAAAATCCACTGTTCAGTGCCAAGCTTCTTCAGTCCCACGTATCAGGTGTTAAGGATGTGCAATCTTATGGTTTGGTTTGATGTTAGCTCAGTGAATTCGGTTAGTTGATTGTTGTTAGGATGGTTTAAGTCTCGTTGCCAAATAGCTGAAAACCACACTTACTGTTCAGTGCCAAGCTTTTGTTGAAGTATCAGATGACATTTGGCTTTGTTTGAAATCTTGCTTGCATTTTATCATTAGTTGATCAATTTCAATAAATTCTAGTTGTTTGGTTTCTTGTTTCCATTGATTGTGAATTTAGATCACACTTAGGTTTAAGTTTCAATTTAAACAGTTTAGGTTTAAGATTTTGAATAAAAGCTTGAATTGCATCTTAGATTCATTAGGTATTTGATTCAACAGCTCATCATTAGGATATTAAATTGCATTCTCCATTTATTTTCTGAATTTGAATTTGCATTTCATTTCAAAATCCCAAAACCCCATTTTTATTCAGAAAACCCAAAAACACGACACACCCAAGCTCAATTCATTCAATTTTCTACTAGTCCTTGGAAAAACACGACTCGAGGCCCCTATACTTCATTTATTTGAATTTATTATGGGTTTTCGATAAAAATATAAATTCTAATTTGAAGCCCTATCGTGACACCTAGTTTAGGGCTTTTCAATATCTTTGTGTAATCTTCTTTCTGCCCGTTTGTGTGTTTGAGTTTTATACAACACTAAACACACTCACGAAACTGCTTGACCCAAAACTTTCTATGACGTCTTTTTGTAGACCAGATGAAAAGGGAACAGGTTGTGTTAGGCCCTGTCAGCATGCCAACCACCTCACAAACATAGATATTCCATACTTGTGGTATGACTAATTCATGAATGGGAGATATATTTAGGTAGCCAATCTCAAATAGTTGGAATTGCAGCTTGTTATTAATGTGTAGATCCATCTGGTTCTTGATACAATAAATAATTCGTATCACTATCTGATAGTTCATATCTTATGTGTTGAATCAGATCATACCATTCACTTGGTTCGTGGTGCTGCTTCATCTGCTGCACCAGCTGATAAAGCTGCGAATAACCAAGGAGCTTCAAGAACAACGGACAGTAGTTCACCATCTATTAAAATTTTGTTTTTCCAATTAACTTAATCTATATGTGTGTTCATAGTTTAAGGCAGCTGAGTACACTCAGGCAGAAATTGATGAGGTGCGTTCAGAGGTGGCAGACTGTATACAATATCATATTTATGAGTAGGTATGGAATGCTGATCTCCATAATTCCATTTATTTATAATATATATATTTGTTTGTGATTAATTCTGCTGCTGTTGTTGTGTATGGAATGCTGATCTCCATAGTTCATTGTGTATAATTCTGCTGTTTGTGATTAATTCTGCTGTTGCTGTTTATGAGTAGGTATGGAATGCTGATATCCGTTGTTCATTGTGTATAAATCTGCTATTGTTGTGCCCATATTTTGGATAAATTAGTATTATTTTTTGGCAGGCTCGTATTTGGCAGATGGACATGTTCTATTTCTGCTGCTGATACTTGGTGATGCTAATGTTGTGTCCATACTTGGTGATGCACTTGCTGTTACTTGGTGCTGCTAATGTTGTGATGATATTCTGTTGCTGTTGGAGGATATTCTGTTGTAATGATATTTCTGCTGCTGTTGGAGATATTCTGTTGTAATGTTATGGACCTGCTGCTGTTGGAGGATGATATTTCTGTTGCGTTGAAACCTTTGTTATGGACCTGCTGCTGTTATGGAGCTTCTATGTTGGAAGTTGTAACTTAAATTTGTGTTATGAACTTGTATAAGTTGTATGTTATCGACCTGCTGTATGTTATGAATTTGTGTTATGAACCTGCTGTAAGAATGTTTTTTGTGTAAATATAAGTTGTATGTTTTGTATGTGATTTAGTAAATTTTGTAGCCAATGGTTTTGTATTTACAAAATATATTATTTCTTATTTACTGCTAAAAAAAATCAAAAGACAACGTTTTTAAAAACGTTGCAAACCCCAAGCAATTTGTAATAAAATTACAACGCTTTTTAACCGTTGTAAAATGTGTTGTCATACCTATTAAAAACAACATTTTTAAAGCGTCGCAAAAAGCGTTGTAATATTTACAACGCTTTTTATGCGTTGCGAAGGTGTTGTCGATGTTAACAAAGACAACGCTTAAAAAGCGTTGTCGTTGAGGGACCCCTTTTACAACAGGGCCTCTTACAACGCTTTTTAACCCACAAAAACAACGCTTTTTCCGCGTTGTCTATTAACATTTTTCTAGTAGTGGAGTTTTCAGGAATTCCTTGCTCGCATGCTATTATCATCATCACACACCGGAACATGGATTCAGAATATTATTTTGAGTATTATTTTAAGTCACAAAATTAGGACACTTACACGGATCATATTTTCCCATGTCGAAGCAAGGAATTTTGTTACTAGTTTAAACACATTACAATTCTACCTCCTCATAGTCTTGTGCAACCCGGTAGGCAAAAGAAGGTACACATTGAGTCCAAACATAATAGGAAGGTAAAAAAAGACAACAGATGCAAGCAACTTGGTCATAATAAAAGGTCTTGTAGAATGTCACTAGCTCTATCAGGTCCACGAGCTCCACCATTTACTAGTTCTTGAAATGTAAGTGAAAGAACAACAAACATTGGCGTTGTCGTAAGCAAAATTATAAAAATTAATGCAAGTGTTTACTTTGTTGAATATATATTGTATCTTCTGTGATAATCTCCATATTTTGTTGTAAATTTCTTTACATTATGGTGTTGATTTCAGAAGATCAGCACCATTGTGGTGCTAGTCTATCGAAATCAGCACCACTATGTCTGTGTTTCTCACACAGGGTGGTGCTAGTTTCTGAAAATCAGAACCACCCATCTTTTGAATACTATTGTGAATGCTTCGAGATGACAGTAAAGGAGGGCACTTCAGAAACATGTATCCCTTAGAATGGATCCAATCAGAGCTCTTTAGGTCCATCACTTCAAAAAGTTTCAAAAGCTTTTGAACAGTGCTAAAAATGTATTAAACAATAATTGAGGGTACACTTAGACTCCTGTGCATTAAAGAAACTCATAGGAGTTGGAATGAGTCCAATCGAAGCATTTTAAATCCATCAATAAGTTTTGATCGAAACTTAGTGATGAACCCAAAGGATTTGAATTTCCAAAAAGTTGTACTGAGATTGGAAAGGCTAGTGTGTAGAATGTTTATACGGTGTCCAATCCTGATACTAAGACACGTAGATCAAGTTATGGTCGTGTGCCAACTATCACAGACTATAATACTCATTTTTGAAGACTAGCTCTATAGTAGTGTTGGTCTTTTGAAACTAGCACCACAGTGTTGCTGATTTTCAGAGATTAACGCCATAGTGGTCAAAATCTTTTGAGCACTATTGAGAATATCTTAAAATAGTAAAAGAGTTCATATTCAGACTCTGGTGCACCTAATGAACCTACAAGATATAGAATTGGTCTAATCAGAACTTTTTTAGTCCATCAATGGATTTTGACTGAAACTCATTAATGGACTTAGGCGATTTGGATTTCTAAAAAGTTGTAATCATATGAAAGATCAAAGTGTGGAGAATGTGTGTATGTGTGTGTGTGTGTGTGTATATGGTGTGTAATCCTAGTTTTGAACTTATAAATTAAAGTTATAAGTCCGTGTCAATTGGCACAAAGTCTAAAACTTTTAAACCTTTTTAGCAATGCTAGGAATGCTTTACGATAATAACGTAGGGCATATTTGGACTCCAGAGTACTGTTGAAACTCATAGGAGTTGAAATGGACCCGATTAGAGCTTTCTAAGTCCATCAATTAATGGACCTAGGAGATTTGGATTTCTAAGAACTTACAATGAGATGAAAGATGTTAGTGTTTAGAATGTATATATGATATCCAATCTTGGTCCTAAGAAACGTAGGTAAAGTTATGGTCGTGTACCAACTATAATAGATTGTGATGCTAGTTTGAGGATTTCAGTACCATTTTAGTGTTGATTTTCGAAGACTAGTACCATAGTAGTCAGAAGCTTTTGAAAACTTTTCAGCACTATTGGTAAGGCCTTAAGATAGTAATAGAAGGCATATTCAGAATATGGTGCACCTAATTAACCCATAGGAAATGGAATGAGTCCAATCAAAGTTTTCTAACTCCATCAATAGGTTTTGATTGAAACTCATTGATGGACCTAGGGCATGTGGATTTCTGAAAAGTTGCAATCAGATGGAAGATCAAAGTGTGAAAAATGTATATATGATATGCAATCCTAATTCTGAGCTTATAAATTAAAGTTATAAGTTTTTGTCAATTGATATAAAGTCTGAAACTTTCTAAACCTTTTCAACAATGCTATGAATGTTTTACAATGATAACGAAGGGCACATTTGAACTTTAGGGCATTGCAAAAACTCATAGGAGTTAGAATGGGCTTATCAGATCTCTTTGCCCATTAATGAATTTTTATCGAAATCCCCATTGATGGACCTACGAGACTTGGAGTTCTAAAAACTTATGATGAGATGGAAAATCTTAGTGTGTAGAATGTATATATGGTGTCTACTCCTGGTCCTGAGTAGGCAAAGCTATAGTCGTGTGCCAACTACCACATACTGTGGTGCTGATTGTGCTAATTTTTGAAGACCAACACTAAAGCTGAAACCATCACCACAATATTAGTTATTCTTACACATTGTAGTGTTGGTTTTCGAAGATCAACACCACTATAGTGTTGGTATTCGAAAACCAATACCGCAATGTTTCGAAATCCAAAAAAAACTCAACTTGTTAACTTTAAATTAAGCTTCCCCTCTCCTACTCTAGTCCATCACTCTCGAAGCTAGTGTCTATCTTCCCATTGGAACAAGCTGTTTGGTGATCTTTATCTTGAGTATCTCCTTCAAACGACCATCGTGTATTGTACATTGCTTTAGTTTTATTACATTAACGATTTATCCATGATTTTTCAATAGTATTTATGGTATTGCCAAATTTTAACTATAATGAATCATCTTGAAACCCATATGGACTCTGGTAGGCTGGGTATGGCTTAGTAAATTGACTTCGTGAATCTTCATCCCTGAAATGTGAATGATCCACCCAATTATAATTATATGTATTTAAAAATAACTCATATCTATTTTGTTGTTTCATGGGTGGGTGATATTGGGGTTTGGGCTAGTAATATTGAAGCTCAGGATGATAGTATTGAGGTTGATAGAACTAAGACTCACAGGTGTTTGTTGCTTGCACTGGTTGCATGGTTGAATTGAGATGTTGAGATTGATTCCTGGCATATTGTCTGAGCATAATAGTGATCCTAACCAATTGGATCTCCATTCTTCTTTCACACTATTAAGAATAGGAATCCATGTTTGTATGCAAAAAAAGTTCCTGCTCTTACTCTAAAACAATAGCAAATAAGATTAGAAGACATAGGAAGCATATAAAATCAAACACGTTGATATATAAACATTTAATTCACTTGACATAATTTTTTTTATTTTATGTGAAAATAGAAAAGAAAATAATCTTAAAATTATCAAATGCCACTAATATTCCCCAACAACGATATCAAATTGATAAACCCATACTATGATGATACAAGATCAAACAAAATTATTGAAACTCCCTCTATACTAATACAGCATAGGGAATGGTTTGGATCGTCTCTCACAAATAATGTAGCTGGCGTGTGATGAACCTTAGGATTCTATTTATTTGTAAATGGTTTGGGATTGGGTTTTTAAGATGTAATGGGAAAGACAAATAATGAAAAACAACCTAAGCTACTCTAAACGACAATTGAAGCACAAGCATTTGAGAGAACCTAAACTAACCTAACCTATTTGCATTGAAAGGAAATCAAGTAAACTTTGCTATGAATACAATCCAATTCATACAATCAAAGAGCAACAATATTACCTAATCTAATATACTGAACTAAAGGAAACAAGCAAGTAAACTATCAAACATGGATAACAACATAGAGACAAGCTGATATGTGAACTGATCAACTCCAAATTGAGTGCAAAATCAAAGTATCAACATGAACATCCAAGCTTAAACTAATTGAGAATTAAACTAAAGAATGTTGAAGAGAGGAATTAACAATCAAATTGCAGCTCACAAGTCAAGCTAGGGAATCCCCTAAGCTTGTATCTGTCGCATCTATAGTGAATGGAAGGAGGTTTTGCTTGAGAGGATGAAGATGGTCGGAAGATGATGAGATGGTAATGAACCGAGAGGTGAAGGTTGGCTGGAGGTAGATGTGTAGGGATGGGAACCCCTTTAACCCTAATGACCTTGAATTATGGCAAAGGTGGTGATCGGTGAAGTTGTGGGCGCCGGAGGTATAAGATGGAATCAATGGCCAGAGGAAGTAGAGAATCCCCTTACTTCTCTGTGTAATAGACTCTTGTTGCTTTTCGGTGATGGGAATCCCCAAGATTTGACCAAGGACTAAGAATTCCCGATGGTTGAATGAATCTCTTATGGTGGAAAGGTTGCAACTAGCGATGGGTGAAGGAGCCTCGGTAGATTGCATCAATAGATGGAGGTGGAGGATGACTCAGGAATAGGGAAGGCAATCCAGACCATGTTTCCATGATGCGTGGATGTGGAAGATGACAGTAGAACTTCGATGGAAGAAGAAGAAGATCATCCTCTGTCACACCCTTGCCTTTTAAATCTTGATTAAAAAATCATGATTTCCAACTACTGTAGCATTCTTATTTGAACTAAATTTGAATGGACAACTAGAATTGCTCTGGATCTGGATCAACGGTTGGAATCAGTTCAAATCTAGATCAAAGGCTTTATATCTTGATTTATGGTCTTGATATACTCCCTATTTGACTTGGATGAGTCAAATTGTGATAGATGACTCAGATTTCTTCTGATCTTAGATGAACAATCCAAATCAAACTAGATTAATCTCTTCCTTTAGCCCATTGCTTTAAGCTCAATTTGAATCGATCTATCTCGAGTCCAAGGCCCTTTGATCACCTACGAAGATCACATTCAAATATTTAGAAATTATACCACAAATATGAGCAAATTTGCATTAAACCCTAAAAATGAGTCTAACTCATGAAACACGATATAAACACGAATTAAAACACATGAGAGGATTAAAATAATGAGTATAAGCATTAAAATATTATGATAAAATAACGATTATCAACCAACACCATTATGGTGCTGGTGTCAAAAGATCAACAGTACTGTAATGTTGATGTGATCAACACCATGTTGATGTTGGAAGATCTATAAAAACACCACTTGACGCTATTGTGAAATCATGGTTTTGATACTTCTACAAGGAGTTATGGATCCGTGTCAATTGACACTGACTATGGTACTGATTTCAGAACACCAGCACTAATGTGGTGTTGGTCCTCCTAAACCAACACCACAGTGTTAAGACTAGACACAAGGTGGTCCTGGTTTGAAAGAAGACTAATACCACCAAGGTGTTGGTGTTGGAAGATCAACACCACAGAGTGATGAAAGATTAATAAACATTTTAGCACTACTAAAGAGTCTTTCAAACATGTAAAGGAGGGTAGAATAGGACTCAAGTGCACTCCAGGAACTCACAGGAGTTGGAATATGTTCAATTTGAGCTTGGTAAGTCCATTAATGAGTTTAGACTAAAACTCATTGATAGACCTAGAGCAATTAAAAATCTTGACATGTGTTGGAAGAAGGTAGTGTAGGGAAGGTAGAGTTGTTACGAAATCATGGTTTTGATATTCCTACAAGAAATTATGGACTCGTACCAATTGACACAAACTATAGTGCTAATTTTGAAACACCAATGCTAATGTGGTGTTGATCTTCCTAAACAAGCACCACAATATTTTGTTGATATCATGAGGGTGGTGGTAGTTTCAAAGATTAACATCACCCTACCAATAGACATTGTGTATTCTATTTGGTTTGACAATAAAGTGATTCTTGTGATAATTCAATATAAATTTCACATTTCATATATAACACTATTCAATATTTTATCGATTAACAACATAATAACATAACCATATTACAATTATTCAATATAGTATTAAGATTATTACAAATTATAGTATACAAATTGCACAAGACTGATTAAACCATAGCTCTGTTGTGTCGTACAAATAAAACTTTACAATCCCACCCAATTATTCTTGTCATAACAAAATGGATAATTAAATAGAAATTTTTAGTACATATCCCTCAAAATTGATACTAATACATCAATTCTAAATTTTTTAATGTCTATTTATTTGAAGTCTATCTTCATATCATATAGCAGACATCTAATGTATTATATCACAAAGAAGCCACATACATTACTATAAATAATATGAGCAATTTAGTATTTCAAATATAATTTAAAATTTTATTTTTCATATTATTTTTTCACTTACCTAGCTTGTAGTTGTGAATAATCAACTGTGACATAGACACATTTGTCAATGGGATAGTGATAGTCGAAAGAAGGATGAAGAGTAGCAAGTTTCTCATGAGCATAATTTTTTAATTTAGATACCTATAAAAATGAAATGGAAAACTAACATAAATTATAATTTATACTGCAATACTAACATAAACATGAATATCACCACTACTTTAAAATTTTGATAATGATTTACCATTATGTGCAAGATAATGGTAATGATTGAAAGTCATTACTTTTGTGTTGATAGATAGCAAGTAAAAGTGTGCATTATTAGTGATCATAGGTATAAAAATATACCTAACATCTCTCTCTTTCATATCGGTCTTTATGATATGTACCATGGCAAACTTCCAAACATTTTGATGTTGACTACAATTGTGCAAATACATAAGTAATTAATTAATATAATATTCAAACATTATATATTATCAAATAATTTCAATTCCTTACAATATAGTCATTTGAATAATATGTAGACTTGTTGTATAACCTATCAGATGAGGTGGTCCCCCTAAACATAATCGAATAATAGGTATTAATTAACTCTCCTATTGTAAAAAAAACATCACCATTTACACCATAGAATAAAAAAATCATAGCTAAATAAAAAGTTACTTCCTCCCAAACAAATTATGTAGTAGGTCTACAAAGAAAATCAATTACTTTCAATAAGGTAAATAATATGAGAACCTATAAATTATTAAAATTGTGATAAAAATAAATTAATTATGTAATGAGGAGTTGAAACTACCATACTTTAATTTTTCTAATGTATTTAACAAGTAGGCCACATCTTCATCTTATTTTTTTCTTCAAGGAGTCTTAAATTGTTTCTTGACATACTACCATAAACAAAAAATTAGTGATTGAAATCAAACTAATTAATGTGTAAATACAAACTTACGACAATGACTTTCAATCTCATTTTGTTAACTTTGGTAATCCTTCCTACCTCCTTCTCAGCCTCCTTCAGAATTAAGATAATATCTTCCTCTTCTTGCATATCATCCATATCAATTTTTTCTTTGCCGCTGTCCACAACAACTTATCTTGTGATGTTCTTTATTGGTTACATGAATCTGAATCAACAAAATATTTTTTTCTTTAATGTGGCTCGGATGCTTGGGAAAATGTAAATGATATCTGATGTGCACAAGAGGGGTAAAATGGAAATCAGGTGAGTCCTTTGGAAAAAATGAGAGTTAAGTGTATCTTTTAGACATTCTCAAATTTTAGATGCATCCTTTGAAAATTTACCACAATTAATTTAACACATACACCTACAGTTTTGATTAAAACGGTAAATTATAAATTATAAAAATATATGTTAAAAAATATTTTTTAAAAAATAATGATAAAGAGTAAAAAAAGTATAAATTTTATGATAAATTTTAAAAATGACTATAGTTATAAATTTAAAATGTATAAAAAAGTAAAATTAAAAAAAAAAAAGTTATTTACATTTTATAAATTTAAAATTTAAAATATCATACAAAAAATTAAAAAAAAAAGAGAGCACGATGACATAAATTCTTTTATATTTTAAAAATATGATTTTTTTTAAGATAAATTTAAAAATATTGAAAGATTATAAAAATTTTTAAAAGTTATATTTTTAAGAAAGTTATCATAAATAATAATTAAAATAAAGTGATAAATCTCTAAGTTTGAGTAAATTAATTTTTTTTTATAAAAAAATGAAATGCAAATAAAAATACGTGATAACTTTGGGTATAATTAGCCATGTAATACTATTGTATGTTACTCTTGTTGGTGCATCTTAAACTAATGACAATAAATTTAAAGTTAGACCCTATATAATCTATTCTTCTGCTAGACCCTATATAATCTAACATATATATCAAGTGTGTAAGTGTGAAAATTTTGACAAGGTGGGAGAAGTGTAGATAGATAAGTGAGATCAAACATTTGATATGAGAAATTTAGGTGGATCAGTATGATTAAACATTTAGCAGAAGTCCAAATTAGTTGGTAGGATCAAACATTAGCAAAAGAAATCTAGACTTTTAGCTGGAGAAGTCCAAATAGGTTGGCAAAATCAAACATTTAGTAAGAGAAGTCTAAAGGGGTCAACATGACTAGACATTTAGCAAGTAAATGACCTAATTGTTCGAACAAACCAAATACCCGACAGAACTTTAAAAAATCCAAGACAAGGTTTTCTGCAAAAAATGAAATTGAGAGTTGTGTAAGGAAGTGACTTTCAACTCTAGAACAAGGATAGCTCTTGTACAACTAGATGTTGACTTGACCTAGAAATCAATAAGAGCTTCGAAATCAAAGTCAACAAATAGTCAATTGAAGTTTGCCTTTAGTCTACTAATCTATAAGTGAGTGGCTCTAGAGGATTTGCCTTGATGCAAAATGCACTATTGATCACTTACAAAATATTTGTAAGTTTTATGCTTATTCGAACTAATTTATTTATAACATAAAAATTTTATTTTTTAGGCGACTAAAAAAGTTTTAGATCGACTGTAATTTTAAACAATCACAACATAAATTTGAGTAACCAAATAACCTAGTCAACTAAGAACTTGGTCCAAGAGATGATAAGAGAATTGGAAGACATAGTCAACATGGAAATCACATCTTATCTAGACAAAAAAAAGGAAATGTGGAAGTTATTCTAGATGATCACAAAGTATTTCTAGACGATCAAAAGAAAGATACGAGCAATCGGAGAGTGGGCAATAGGCGAAGAATAATCATTCGGATAATAATTCATCCAGGGAACTGAATAAACATTTCGATTGACTATAGTATTAGAAAAACCACTTATATAAAGACAAAAAAAATCAATTAATCACAATCAAGAATCAAAAGGCGTTCAAAAAAAAGGCATTCAAAACCTCTTCTTATACTCTTTCAGTAGATTTCTACTAACAGAGTTGAATATAATTAACTTGGTATAATCTTTTAATATTATTTTTTAACCGTCTTATAACTTTCCTCTTGTATTATTTATTATGGCTTAGGGCACTTCAATTTTTTTATCTTATTTAAGCTAAACTTTTGTATAGGTTTCTTCCCATCAAAATCAGTTTTAGAAAGGAAAAAACATAGTGAATTTGATTTACCTAACGAATTACTAAATAATAAAGTAGGAACTTAGAAATTATTAAAATACATTAAATTTTTGTGTCCATCTTATCTGTGTACTTATTTTTTGTTACTCTAATTTTTAAATTATTTTCATTATTTTATTTCTATTGTAAAATTCTAAAATATGCTTTAAAAATATTTAGATTTTAAAAGGCATTATTAACCTTCCCTCTCTCTTAGCGCCTATTTAGATTCTATAATTCTTTTTTAAAATTTTGAATTTAAATAAATATATGCTTCATAGGAGGTTATGAGATTTTATTTATGTTTCCAAAGTAACTAATTGAATCAAAATTACTTATAAAATAATTTTGATCAAAATTAGTATACGATCATTTTTAAATTTTAAATTTGAATAAATAAATGTACTCCATTGGATCTCCACTTTTACTTTTAAACTAACTAAAAAATATTACCTAAAATTGTTACATGATCATTTTCTTAAATTTTAAATCTGAATAGCTAATACACGTTAAGAGGCTATTAGATCACCCATGCTTTTAAAATGACTAACAGATTCAAAATGACCCTGTACTAATTTTGACTAAGAGTACGTACTACATTTTATTTTTGTCTTTTTTGAATTTTGAATTTGAATAGATAAATGCATTTTAGAAGGTCATCAGAGTTCAACCACATTTTTAAAAGTTTCGATGTGATAGTTTTGGTTAAACTGCTATATGATCTTTCTTATCAAATTTACTGAATAGACAAATACACTCTAGGATATATCATTGAAGTCTATTCATATTTCCAAAGTGACCAAAAGATTCACAAGAGATGATGAAGTCTCTTACAACCCCAATCTTGGAATAATTACAATATACACTTTTCTCTCAAATGAAGATGAAATGTAAATTTTAGTGAGAGATCACCAAGAACTTATTGCTTCAAGACTTAAACCACGGATTGCAAGCCCTTGAAGAGTTGGGCACTCGAACACACATTGATATGAGAATTAAAGATGTTCTTGTCCATCCCTACTAATGTAAAACTCTCCAAATCTTTATATAAGTGTTGCTTTAATGACACATTTTATTCACCTCCAGCCAATTGAAAGTACCTTCTAATGGTGATCATTAAACATCCAACAACTATATCACTAATTGATTAAAATTTATTCTAGTCGACTGGGCAAATCTCCAGTCAACTAGAAGTAGAAGCCATATTCAATCAATTGTTACTCGAACAAAAGTATTTTGTTCATCAAACCATCATGTTTGACTTGGCTACATAATCAGCTGACTTGCTCCAATCAACTAACGATTGAATTCAATCATTATAAACCTTAGAAATAGTAGAAGAATGGTAAGAAATCTCTAACACTGAGGGGAAAATATTTTAGAAATTTCAAAGTAACCTATATATCCTCCTGAGTTAACAAGCACCCTATCCAACTTCCACATAATTATAGCTTTCATTGTAATTAATAGTATTAAAGTCCCAATCCAATGGAAATTATGTGCCAAGGCACTAAATTTTCCAAGGTCATCCCGCATGATGCTCCTTTCTGAAAAGGAAGAAAACTTGGAATTCTTTCATTATCCAAGAAAATTGCTCACTACCTTCCTATAGTCTCTAGTCAACAACCACGTTTTCTGACCTGTTTGTCGTTCTCTTCTTTCCAACAAGAGCCCATCCAACTTGTAGAGAACAAAGGGAGATCTGAATATCTATCTTCGCCAACATAAGAACAAAGAAAGTAAGACCTTCTCGAAGGTGATATCCCTTGACCATGACTTCGAAATTGAAAGATTGTTTGGGTAAACAATGTTCCACCACCCTGTAGCAATCCTCTAATGTCTTCTTCCTATTCAAATTTCAACAGCATGAAGCCATCCAGTAGGTAGCAAAATACATCAAGGGCAAGGGTTACAGTAGGTTTCCACAGTATGTTAGCTGTCTTTGGAAGAGGAAATCCAACTGTAGAATCTGAGAAAATACCCACCAAGAACTTCCAAAGGTTCCCCTCCCACAGCCAACTCCTCTCCAGAAAGTGCCCAGCTGCACCTTGCGACCAGAAAATTCAACATTGTGGATTGAGCATTCAACTCCCATGCCCACATTGTGGCTAATAAGCCACAACCGTGAGTGAAGGCCTTGGATCTGAGAAGAGATGGAACAACATCAGATGAGGATAGATCAAACTAACCCTAGGTTAGGAACATAGTCCAGACTGGCAGCAAGCCCCCACCCACACAAACCAACGAATTGCATTCAAATGGCTACTTTGTTCATGCTGTCAATAATCAATAGCATTTGAACCTATGCTGACTCAATCATACAAGCATGGTATAGAAGCTCAATCAGTGTCATTGTGAAGAAAAACAGTTTCTCGTCTTCCTTGCGGATGCAAGATAAGTCCATCCTCGATAATTTTAACCCGACCAAATACAACACAAAAATGATTCAAAATTTGTTCAAAAGTGGGTAAAAGAAAATTGTACTGTCATGTTATGTTCCTGCCTCAAAACAAAGTTCAATAGTGAAGCTAGGAAAGTCGCTAATGGAAACCAGTTGTTTGTGAAGCTCTAACTTCCACCATCGCCAGTCTCCACATATATTATTCTGCTTATACCTACTACAAATATAACCAATTTTGATTTATCAGTAATAAGAACACGAATACAAAATGTACAACTTACATCAACTTGGTGTTCCAGAATCACATTTATAGTAATAGAAGTACCAAAATCAAAAGCATAAACACTACGAAGCATGGTGCAGTTTGATTGCAAACCATGCATTGGTAGACAAACTGTTTAGCATGGTGCAGTATGCAAACCATGCTAGACAAACTGTTTATGAGTATGTCTAGGAAGACGCAAGGAATGTAGGAAAAATAATTAAATACAACAGGCTAAAGTGACAGAAATATAGGAAGATGTAGATTCTTGAAGATGTAAATGAGTTGTCTGAGCCACACATTAGGATTCAATTACTTGGATGGAAGATATGAGGTAGAGTGTATATATATGATGAAGCTTCCTATGTAATTTTAAGCCTTTCCCTCTCTCTGATATCTTCCATCCTATCAGAGTCTTAAGGTCAATATACCAATTTCAGAAGTTTTCAACAGCAGTGATATAAAGTTATGTTTGAAATGGTTATGATGGATCACCTTATCATCTTATTGACTTCCCAAAGTTCCTTGATATAAACCATGTTACATATAAAACAAAAGATTATAAGTATGAGATATCCAATGAGAAGTGAACAAACTCCTGAGCATTTGTTAATCTCAGATGTATCCATATCAAGTGACAGTGGAGAAGTTGCTGAACATGTCACCCTTACTTTCTCTAGAGAGCCATACATGAGATTATTGATTGCTTGTCGAATCGTAGAATAGACAATGCCATGGGCAAATACAATGCTGCATAGAGATAACAACTACCATTTCCATTCAAAACATGCAAGTTGCTACAGGATATAATGATTGGAGAGACTTGATGTGTGCAGTTGGAGCTGTGATAGAGATGTTATGTAGTTGCTTATGTTTCAGTTTGAGCTGGTCAAGTGCATTTATTAAAATATAGCATATGCAACACAACCAAATCCCCATGCTGGACATGCTCAATTTAAAGAGCTGCCTCAAAAGAAGTATAAAAAATGCATCAGACAATGTCATGGGTTGTTGATTCAACACTGCATAGCATCAACAATGATCCATTTAAATCCAATGTCATGCAGATGGTCACAAAATATACTGATTGGAGAGACTTGTTGTGCAGTTGGTGCTGTGGTAGGAATGCTATGTAGCTGTTAATAGCACATCTGTGTCAATTTGAACTAGTGAAGTACTGGATCTAGAATTTAGGAGGAATTGATTAGTAATTGTGGAAGATGATGGGAAAGGAAGGATGAGTATATGAATAGTAGTTGATGTGATGTAGGTGTGTGGATGTGATGAATATATAAATAGGTGTTGATGAAATGAAATATCCGTTTCACGAAAAACTTCTCATTATATATCTCTTGGAATCTAGCCTTTTTCTTAGTAATCTCTCTCCTTTGTGGAACACGTTTATCTTTACCACCACTCTCCAATGTGACACTTAGACAACTTATGCTTGTAACACCAAGTAAGCCTAAGTTGCTAGGGAAAAAAAAGTAAAGGCAATTGAGAGGGCTTGAGAGCTTAGTAAGTAAAGAGAGCTTACTTTTATTGAGAATGATTACAAGTGAAGAGAAATGAGCTATTCATAGGCATTTTCTTCCCAATAGACAGTTAGAATCAGTTTGATCTAACAATATATATTACGTGTCTAGAAAGCTCCTACAAAATATCTAGATGTTTTATATTTATGATGAGAATATTTGAGAGAGATGTTTAAAGAAAGACAATAGGCCAAGAGGGTGGGCCAAAGAGTGGATCAATAACCTTTTTTGGGCTTAGGCTTGAAATTTAGTGGGTTGTGATATTCTCCCCACCTAAACTTGTAACATCCTTCGTGAGTTCTTTTCCGTGTAGCTCGAATTTCCACAAGGCATCCTTTGGGTCCAATTAGCTTTAGTGTTTGGTAGAACCTTTCCTTCGAATTTCCATTGAAAGACCCTATCTATAATCATGTAGTCCACATCTTTATTAAAGGAGGTGACAACTATTCAATTGGACATGTTCCTGCTTGGACCTACCTGATAAGGATTGAAAATGCTCATATGGAAGATAGGATGAATCTTAAGCTTCAATGGAAGATACCCTAGCCACACAATTGATGACTAAAAAGGAACCTTTGTGTTTTCTTACCAGCTCCTTGTGCACTTTCCGAAAGTACTTGAATTGTTGGAGGAGTTTCATAAGTATCATGCCGCCTTCCTCGAACTCTACATGTCACTCTTTGTACCAACCAATTTCTTCATCTTCTTGGTCGCTTTGTCTAAATAAGCCCTTGAAATTGCACATGTCACTCCTTTGCTAGCATATGAGTTGTTCAACTCTTCCCTCTAGAGTCAAGGCAATCGCGTTGGGTGTCATGGGTTGTTGCTTGGTTACAATTGTCTCAAGTGGATTTTTGCATGCCTCCTTTGTTGTAAGTAATGGGAGTATTGGACTACATTAAGCAACTTCACCCAATCTCGTGGGTAAGCACTGACATAGTGATTTACGTAAAGTTAAGTAGGTCATTGGTGCACTTAGTATGTCCATCACTTTGGAGATGGAAGCTTATAGAGAAACCCCAACAACTTAAAAGTTCAATCCAAAATCGTCCAATGAAACAAGGATCACGATCACTTATACGTTTTATAGAAGCTCCCAAAGCTTCAACATGTGTGGAAGGAATAAGCATGTTGCCTCATCCATGGTACAATCCAGTGAGACAAATATGAAATTAAGTAAACGGAGTCGAGACATATCATCCAAGTATATAATGACAAAGGAGTCGAGACAGCAATGGAAGAGTATATTCATAATGGTGCAAAAGGAAGCTAGTGCATTTGTAAGACTAAAGGGCATAACTAACAATTCAAGAGTATTATACCTTGTTATATATGTTGTCTTAGGCTCATCCCTTGCTGCGAGTAACACTTGATAGTATCCTGACCGCAAATAGTTGAAGAAGTATCAAGCTTTCCCCAACTGATAAAAGGTTGAATTATCAAAGGGAATGAGAATGAGTACTTGTTCTTAACGCTAATCTAGTTAAGCGTTCGATAATCCATGCATATGCAGAGAGGCTCATCCTCTTTTGAAACAATGCTGAGGCACCAAATGGAGTTTAATAAGGACGAATATAGTTTGACTCTAGCAAATCCTAAAAAGTTGTTTCTACAACTCAGCTTAGGATGTGTCATGCAGTAAAGAGTCATGGTCAGTGGTTTAATACTTGGCTCCAATTCAATCTAGTGATCTAACTCATGCTTTGGTGGAAACTTCTTTAAAAGCTCTTATGGCATTACATCCTTAGAAGCTTCAAGCACTGCTTAGATGGCCTCTAATACAAATTCCTTGAATGAATAGTGACAAGGTAGCTTGGATATGACTTCAATCCCGCTTAAATTGTAGAGCTGATAATGCTTTAGACTCTACCTTGGCAGCATGCTCCTCAAAACGACACACTTCGTCTCCTAGAAGTATGCTCAAAGGGTTAGTTGCTGGTAAAGGAAAAGTAAGCACTTGATCAAAGAACTCTAATCCTATCACCACTTGAAAGTCATTCATCGCCACAATGGAGAAATGTAGGCTTCTACTCCATTCTCCAAGTTGAACTGAAATCAACTTAGCAACTCCAACAACGGGCCTAACTGGTAAGTTCGCGGCTTTGAGGGAACCACTATTAATCTTAAGACTCAACATCTTATCCTCGCCTTTGGCAATCAAATTTTGAGTCGCTCTATAACCTAACATGGCTCGAACCTTTTTGTCATTAATGGTTGCGCTTACGAACGTAAGGCCCTTCTTGGTTAGGGAAAGGAGTTATGGCTTTAGCCTTGAGAGCATTGAGTATTTAAGTGATTTTATGTTGACGTGGGACCCTTCATCATGGGGACCCTTCATCAGTTGCATTAGGTTTTTTTTCCCGACTCGTGATTTCTTTCTTCCTCGCGATTTCTTCATTACCGAGCTCCACGGCTTCCTGATCGAAGACTCAAAGCAACGACGGTGACCTCCAAAGATTGACAAATGCTGATGCATCCGCAAGAGATCTCACCAGAGTGGTCCAGCTCTGGCGAACAACTTCTTCACCCCCTCCGGCCGCGTGTCGCCCGCCGAGAGTGGTCCAACTCCGACAAGTAGTAGCCAGCTATATCTCGCCAAATAGGGACTCTGCTGAAGTGGTTCAACTCTAGTGAGCTCTCCTCCTTTCTTGCATCCATCGGAACTCTGCATCAGCTGACCTTGCCGACGTGGTTCGCGAACGCGAGGGACGCCCTGCTCAGCTCTGACCACCCTTCAACCACCAGAGAACGCGAGGTAAGGATTTTCGATTGTCTTGTTCTGATCTTCTTTCCGTTGTTGCACAGTGGATTAGGGCAGAAGACCGGCGTTCGGCTCTCATCTTCTCCGATCAAATCTCGCCGAAGTGACCCAGCTCCGACAAAGACCAAAGGATTGACCTTGCGCAATTCCACCAAAGTAGCACCAGTTCTCTGCTCGGGTTTACTCTTCTGATTCCCCAATTTGGTCAATTGTAACCCTCATCTCTGGAAGTTGCATTGAAAATAAATTTTCTATTTTTTTGTTTCTGATAGAATAATTGAATCAAAACCCCCATGTTCTTGCATTTTGCTTCTTGATTTGAGATTGTTTAGAACTGAACATATCTTGTTAATTTGAGCTTTGATAACTGAAATTGTTCTTGTTTTGCATATATGAGAATGAAATGGATTCTTGTTTGGGTTGAAGCTATAAGACATGGAATTGAATTATGGAATTTAAGATGTGTTGTTTGATGTTGTGGTAACTGAACATGTTTGTTTATTTAGAATGTTATTGAATTGAACATGTTTGTTTGGTTGATGTTGTGATAATTGAACATGTTGTGTTTGTTTAAAATGTTGTTGAATTGAACATCATTTGTGTTTTGTTTTGAATATTGTTGGTAATTGAACCGGTTCATATTCTAAGTAGTTTGAAAATGAATTGAAGTTGTGATGTTTGAGGTTGTTTGATAATTGAAAATGTTTGTTTCTTATTTTGAAGCTAGTAGAAATGGAATTGAATTGTGAGAATTGGAACGAACCTTTGTTTGTTTGAGCTATAATGATTGCAATGGGAATTTGAGTTTGAATGTGAGCTTGGAGTTAAAGTGAAACCCTAATACTGTGAAGTTACTACTTTGAAATGGATTTTGTTAGTTGGTTAGTAATTGTAGTAATTGAATGTAGATTTGGTTTACGTGAATTGGATGGTTGGATAACTTTGATTTAGTTGTAAATGATTAGTTGAATAAATTGTAAATTTGTGAAAATGTCAGACTTTAATATAATTGTGTCAAATGTTGAATTTAATTGTAATTGTGTTAATTGGGAATGAGATTGTAAATTTGGTTATTGTTTGCATGAATTTGTAATTAAGATGTACGATATGTATTGATTTGTGAATTATGTATAATTAATGTTCATTAACAAATTTTGTATAATTGAATACTTGTATGTTAAATTCATTAGTGAATTATAATCTTGAATTGTTAATAATGTAATATTGTGAATAATCAGGATGAGTTTGTTAAATAAGATTAATAATAAAAACCCCTTGTCATAATATCTAATACAACTCTTTATCATTGATTCCACGAGAGAGACATTTAGGGACCTCTACTATGCTATCTGAGTGAAAATTAGGAGTTGTGGTTACTTAATAAATGTAAATTTTGAATGGTGTGCTTGACTAATAAAAACACTATCCATCAATAACATAAACTAAAAATATAAAAGTAGTATTGATTAATCATAAAATATATAATATTATTTAATTATTTTAATATTAATGCATTAATATTAAAAATAGTTATGTTGAATATATCATATAATAAATTTCATCTTTGTAGCTCTACATTCAAGGATATATCGATTAGTTTAGCAGTACTCAACTTAATAGTTTAAAACATTTGGACTTTATGGTTGAACTTAGAATAAATATCCAAGGTTCATGATTATTTTTTTGTGAATGAAATTATATATATTATAAAATGAACCATTAACTAGTAAATACATAATGCATTCCTGTCTACTAGATTAACAAGCCATTTCTTCTCCTTCAATCTCTCACTGATTTAAATTTATTATTTGCCACCCATGATCCAAAATTAGAGCTCAACAAGTACAAGAAGGGTTGCTTGCCTAAATAGTTAATGCTCAGACAGGGGATGCTAGCTTGAATTTGTGGTGAATGTTTCTTGCTAGCTAGATGAAGAAGTTGTCAATTTTATCAAATACTCTTGTTCTGTTTATCTTCTCGTAACTTTCTCTCAACCCTTGTTCCCTAATTTATAATCATAACCCCCTTCCATATATTCTCCTACATTGCAGGTTGATTTACTGGGATTGGTTGGAAGTCAGAAAGCTAGTTGGAATAAATTCTAATTGACAAATTTAAGACCTAATAAGTAATAACATCATTCCTTGAAACTTCAGTGGTTCCTTATCCGAACCCAAACAATTGCAATTAAGGATTAGCCAAACGAAAGCATGTTCAGACAATACAAGAAAACAATCTCAATGGAAGATCATTTCCCTGAAGTTCTATGATAAGTAGACGTGCAATCCTTGGTACATACATAGATCAATGTTTGGTTGATTTACTGGGATTGGTTGGAAGTCAGAAAGCTAGTTGGAATAAATTCTAATTGACAAATTTAAGAACTAATAAGTAATAACATCATTCCTTGAAACTTCAGTGGTCCTTATTCAAACCCAAACTAATTGCAATTAAGGATTAGCCAAACGAAAGCATGTTCAGACAATACAAGAAAACAATCTCAATGAAAGATCATTTCCCTGAAGTTCTATGATAAGTAGAGGTGCAATCCTTGGTACATACATAGATCAATGTTTGGTTGATTTACTGGGATTGGTTGGAAGTCAATAAAAAGAAAGCTAGTTGGAATAAATTCTAATTGACAAATTTAAGAACTAAGTAATAACATCATTCCTTGAAACTTCTGTGGTTCCTTATCCAAACCCAAACAATTGCAACTAAGGATTAGCCAAAACGAAAGCATGTTCGGACAATACAAGAAAACAATCTCAATGAAAGATCATTTCCCTGAAGTTCTATGATAAGTAGAGGTGCAATCCTTGGTACATACATAGATCAATGTTTGGTTGTAACTGTCTAACTAAAACCCAGTTTTTCCACTGTGTTTATTAAAACAGTATTCAGAAAGAGGAAATATTAGTTAGTTCTCATATGAATATTGAAAGGAGCTCGCAGCAGAAAGGCAGGCTAATTAACTTGAAGAAATTTTACCCATGTGAAGTGATCCAGTCAACGCATCTTCTCTTTTCCTGAAAATTGTTTGGCAGCGTCCCTAACCTTCTCGATGTATCCTTCAATAGGCGGTGTCAACGTGGCCATGAAGCGATTAGCAGGGAAAGGTGTAAAATCAGGGACCAGTGCTGCTTCCCGGAGGTGGTCGGGCAGCGCAGCGATGGCCTCCTTCTTCAGCTTCAAGAACGCAGTCTCTGCCGCTTGCCTAGCTCGGTGCTTCCGCATCAAGTACCGACTGTACTCCTTGGCAAGCCGGCGGCCATCCTCGACGGTTAGCTCGTACTTGGGGATGGCCTCTTTGTCGACAAGGCCAAGAGTAATATAATCGAGGCCAGGAGTGCCCATGATGACCGGCTCCTCTTCACCGGCAGCCTTGCCGGCCTTGGCAGCGGCCTTAGCCTGATCGATCTCGCGCTGGCGGTCCTTGGAAATGAGGCCGAGCTTCTCGCGCTCGGCCTCACGGAGGCGCTCCTTGGCAGTGAGATAGCGGAGAGGCGTGGGCGCGTTGAGGCAGGCCTCCATCATGCGCTTGACGCGCTGCTCAGCTTCTTTGCCGGAGCGACCGCCGCTGGGGGCATCGCCAGGGGGGGCACCCGCCTGGCCACTCGCCTTCTTGATTCGGATGGTGGAGCGTTTAAGCGGCTGCCCAGTCTTGATCTTAGCCTTGCCCTTGGCGGTGCCGCTGACGGGGGATCGCTGGAGGAACTGGTGATTCTGCGGGGAAATGAGGGATTTGAGGGAGGAAGAGATCACTCGCGAGACAGGCAACATACTCGCCTGCTTGATTCTGGCAGTCGAAGTTTCAAGCTAAACCGCCGGTGAAGAGGAAAGCGCTAGGGATCTAGGGCGCCAGTGAAAGAGTCAGAGGCGGCGCTGCTTGCTGCATTATTTCTAATTCTAGGTAGATATGAGGGATTATATAGGTTAGATTGAAATTTTATAAATTTATTTTAAGATCATTCAAATGAATCCGTCTAAATTTATCATCCACATGGATTGATCCATGGCGGATTTAGATTAATTTGCGGATTGAAAAGTTTTTTTATTTATTTTAAATTTTAAAATTAAAATAGAAAATTTAATAAATTATGGGGATCCGTCTAAATTACAATTCAATCTTAAAAATTTCAACGGGATCAATTTAAGCTGTAATTAAAATTTAATATTTTTTTATTTTTTGACATATCTCATGAGTTGACCCGTCTAATTCGTAACCCGCTTTGAGTTGAGTTGGATTAAAGATTTTTCAACCTATCAAATTGGTGGATTAGCCTACTCTACCTTGTCATATAATAGATTTTTAGTTTAATCTATCCTGTCATGAGTTAGCCACTAGAGAGGATGAAAATAAAAACTGTGAAAAGATTTTTATGATGAAAAATTTTCCATTGTTTATTTTATAAAAAGAAAGTGAATTTTTTTATTTAAATAATGGATAGATGGATTTACGAATCTATCCGCAGATATTTTTTAATATTTTTTGTCCATCCAAATTAAATGAAAAGTAATTTTCTCCCTCCCAATTCTAAAATTATATAGTCGAATTTCTCTCAACTCGCGATTAGATTTCATGCGGTTGTAGACGATGGCTTCGCATAGTCACAAACAATGGCCCTGTGTAATCGCAGATAGTGGGCTTGTGCAATCGCCAACAACAGTCCCACACAGTGTGGATGATAGCCCCACACGGCTATGTGAGGTCGCGGCACCTCGAGCGATCATGAGGCCTCGGTCGTTTTTTTCTTCTTCCATTCTCTTTCTCTTTCTGATTTGTTTTCCTTCCTTTCTAGATATTTTTTTTCTTCTCGTTTGCCTAACTTTTTCCTAGAGATTTTTTTCATAATTTAATATCTAAGTAAGGGTGATCTAGGTAAAAAAAATCAAA
This sequence comes from Curcuma longa, assembly GCF_044706935.1. Taxonomy (NCBI): domain Eukaryota; kingdom Viridiplantae; phylum Streptophyta; class Magnoliopsida; order Zingiberales; family Zingiberaceae; genus Curcuma; species Curcuma longa. The sequence continues at coordinate 2,980,107 of NC_133874.1, forward strand.
TAGGTCAAAAGTGATCGGACGTCTAATAAAAAAAATCTAAATAAATCAAAAGTGACAGAATACTTGATAAAGAAAAAATCCTAAAAAAATGAATCCTATCTAATAGGAAAACTCAGAGGAGTGAATTTTGAGTAAAAAAATCTTAAGATAATAAACTTTAAATATTTAAAAATCTTGGAAGAATAAACTCCAAACACGTGAGTCCAATAGATCGGGTAAACTAACTAGTATCCATTATTTGCTTTTTTTTTATGTTTGTATTGCAGAAAGCTAAAGTTGGGCAAAGACTCAAGGATATGAGCGACTCGAACAAGTCTAAGTGATCGAAATCTCCAGATGTGATCGGATTTGAATGAGACAATCAACATATCAAAATATGTGCATAAAATTCAATGATCATGATTGAAAATTATTATTAAAATGTTTGATGATGATAAAAGTTTTTAGAAATTAAATTATTTCAATATCAATAATAAAGAAATCTAAAATCCTAGTTGCCAAGAAGATTCAACAAATTATTTTAGTGATAGCACACTAATAATGTTTGTTCCAAATGCATAAAAAGCTTCTGATATCATTGTTTATTGACAAACCAATCAGTCACACCTTGTTTATTAACTAAGCATTTACATCACACTTCACACTTCTCTGAAAGAAATCTCTTCTTCTTTTTTGTTCTCTCTCATGGGTTTTCACTTTCAGAACCAACCAAGGCAAGAAAGAACCTCTTATAATCCCCAGAGGTGTCACCAATTGCAAGAACCAAGGCAAGCAAAATAAAACAGCCTCTATAACCTACAAATCAAACTTTCCATCAGTTAAATAGAGAAGTAGTTAACAAATAAATTCACTGTCAATGACTGTCAGAATAAGAAGTTGGTGTCAGTCTCCATAAATATGCTTCTCACAGAATTAACCAAACGCAAGCAACAAATGATCTAAATTCTTGTTCAAGCTTTGATAGTGCAATTGGAGTTGTTGGTATGACTATCAAACTACGGGTTAATAGTTATCAATACTTCCATCTAGTCAACCCTTCAAATGATAGTTAAAATAGGCTCCTTTTGTCAAAATTTCAGAAAAAAATAGATGTTTCTATATCATATCATATTGGTACAGTTTCGATATTAATTTATTCTAATTATTAGCACTGACATGATTAATTTTTAGTTAATATGTCATAACTTCTTATTAAATTTTTATTCTAATTAATTGTTTAATGCATGCTTCTTTTATATTATCTCTTCCCACCTTTAGATTTAAAAATATTTACGTCCAATTAAGTTTTAATTTTTAGTAGACTTATAATGATTTACACATAATTTAATCAATTTTTTAGATATAACATTGAAATGAGCAAAAAAAACCTTTCTAATTATGTATAAACTAAAGCATTCTATAACATTGAAACAATTTTAGATTTGAAAGCCCATGATGCTTTATTGAGGATTTATTAATGATTGTGTTAGTAATTGAATGCCGTATGATCTTACTAGATCGACAGCAAGAGTATATAATCTCTATTTATCACTCTCTCTCAAGCGTCCAACCATTTCATATTTTACAATCTAACACACATGGGTTGCCACCCATCTATTAGTTGATGCTAATTGTAGGGTCAAGTAAAAACCACCAAGCGTCTATACGCTATTAGTCGACATACATCTCTAGTTAAGTTGGTTATGATAGAACAGAATTATTAAAATGAATAAGAATTGAATCTCAACGAAGCTGAAATAATACCTTTCTTCGTCGTGGTCAACTATAACTTTTTAATTTACTTTGCCATGAAATCGATCATGTGGAACTACTAGAATGATAGATTTCACCTTTTTACTAAAACCATTGGTGCACATGTCAGTGTTTCAATAAGGCTAACCACATATAGCAAGTATAACAAGCATTATGTTTATGTTGATGCATAACGGCAGACCCGCCCACTGGATGCAAAATTTTTGCAACAGTGAAAATGGTGCCTAAGAAGTACAAGTTTCAAACTGCTTGACCTAATGTGACACAGTTAAATAAAAACAATGAGCCACAATAAATTAACCTACAGATTATCGAGACAAACACAGGAGCCTAGTTTCATAAAAACTACTAGTAACAGAGACAGTATCAAGTACAAAATTAATCTGCAGTGCAGAAGACAATAGTCAGGCAGCATCTACATCTCAATAACACGGCATGTCAAGGACCAATAACAGCTTCAAACCTCTTGTGCAGAGCACTGCCTAATCATTCCATAGCCTCTTCTTCACCTACCCTGGGTACTTCATTGAACAGATACTGGTTCTGATACTCCATAAGGTACTGGGTCGATCTCTTCACATCAAGAAACAACCCATAAACCCTGCTTATGTCTTCCATCTCCACTGTCTTACCCTTTCGCTTCTGGCAAGCCAATGCAGCCGCTGTGATTAGGTGGATGGCGTACCTCAGTGATGTCTCCACACCAATTTTCGTCAGCAAGAGCTTTGCGTCCTTGGACATTTCCACCTCTTCTTCGTCGCACCTGATTTCAAGAATCTTACCAATTTCTTCCTCGGTGTATGGCTGGGTGGTTATAATGAGAAGGCGATCCAAGAAATCAGCTGGAATTCCATGAGGTGACCGATAGTTGGTTCCCCGGATTGTTGTGATCCCACGATTTGTTGCGATCACTAAAATTGGAGCCATCTCATTCTCCAAGGCATGATTTAGGAAGGAAAAGCATTCAATGTCTAGCATATGAACCTCATCAATGAATAGAACCCCTGGAATAATCTCAGCCTTTCCTTCCTCTTTCCACTCTGAAACCTTCGAGTCTATTTGTTCCCTCACTTCAGCTCGGATCTCACCAGTGTCACCAGTAAAAAGTGCAAGAAAACCCTGTGTTCTGAATTTGCATGACAAAAAGACGGGAGTATCAGTGTGAGACAGCTTGAAAATAAGGAAAGTTTTGTCACCAGGACCTCCGTGTATCTATAGATCAAAGCTGGAAATAAATAGGATTAAAATTGCAGAACAAATTCCAACTAATCCACTGAATATGCCAAGTTTTACTAGTATTGCTAAGAATGCAAACAAGGCAAATGGGAAATACATGGTGTGAAGAAAACATTTGCCAGCTTAATCTAGCTGTTGTTAGAGATCAAATGTTTCACACTATAAGAAAATAAATGCATAAAAATCTCAACCCTGTGATTAACTAATAGGAACAAGTACACACCAAAAGGGTACTATCATGTCATGACACCAAAGATGTGAGAGACAGAATTGACAAATGGAGAATTGAAGCTTGATAACATATGAATGAGAAGAAGATTTTGCAACACCAATGAAGATCAAGCTACTTTAGACGAATCAACAATGACAGAAATTTGGCACAGTGCAAGTAGAAACAGTGATAGTGCGAAGTATCATCAACAGGCTGCAAGCAAAAATGAAAAACCATGAGTTAGCAGTTCTTTCTTTCTTTCTTTAAAGCATCTAGTGCCATAAATACAGTATGTTTCAACCTCTCCAATGAGTTATAATCGCTGAAAAGTGCAATAAGTCTGATGGCATCACAACAAGAGCTACATAAGCACTTCACTGTTCTATAAATACACACATATCAATGCACTTGATCTGTGCCTCATTGTGTTATCATGAAATTGTTCATTTGACAGTAGAAGAGCTTATATAACCAGAAACAATTGAATAATGATTTATCAATATTTTCAACGATCATTACATGCTCAACATTGATAACTCAAAATCTGATCAGGATTCCAAATTCAATATGATTTTTACAATCATCATATACCTTATTTTATAGGGATTTTTTAATTTAAATTGTTTCCAGATAAAAAAAAGTACATATATAGCTCGAACAAGTAGCGGACTCCATAGAACCCAAGTTATTTGCCTTATCTAGATCAAAAATGTCAGGACAGAAGTGGCAACCATAATTACCAAATGAATAGCTAATGTAGAATTCTAAAGCTGAAATAAGATAACAAAAAAATCAAATTTGAATCAAATCCCTGTGAAATCATAATTTAATTGATTGGTAAACAATCATGCTAATATATTACAGTCAAGTAGAGTAAACCATTTTAATATTTTAAATAGAAGAAAACCAATTTTAACATTCTCGACTTAGCCTAAAGGCATAAATACACCAAACTCTAGGTGTCTGCCAACTAAATTCGTACCTGTTGAGCTATTTTTCACTAAATCCTATAGGATTAACATAATAGGATGACTTAAATGCATACAATCTTAAACACAAGCACAGAAATGAATCTATATTGAACAAAAATTGTTGGCTAACTTTTCATAGATCAGAAAGTTATAAGACAAAAAAATCTAGAGATAAATCTTAGTTGTAGCTAAACTAAAGGAACTCATGGCCAAAAACCAAGTGTTCTAGTTATTTGGAGACAATCAACAAGGGGAAAAATGTAAAGGAAACTGTATTACCTTTCACCAAATCAGACTAGAAAAATCCATGACAGCAAAATCTGTAGTAATGGATGACTCAGTTCATGGGGTATCAAATATAAAAGTCACAAACTCTTCGACAGTTTTCTTTAATGTTTTAGCCAAGGCATGACATAATGTTAATATCTTGTAGAGTTTACTAGTCCCATGATAATTTCAGAGTCTATATACAATGACAATACCCTGATTGGATTCATTTGCACTTAGGCCATGTCTACTAGAAGGAAAGGGAGCCATAGTGGAGGGGAAGAGAGAGGGAAAGATGTTAATACATGAAAAAAAACATATAGCAGATGCCAAACTCTTAGAGATGATTATTCGAGTACTGAAAAAAAACTCTGGAATAGTTATATGGCTATACACCTTTATTGACATCAATATAAAAAAAAAATTATTGTGTAATGGTACACAGCATCATAAACAGCAATGGATATTATTCCACAAAACCAGAAAAAAATGATGAGGATTATACACTTTTGAACAAATTTTACAGAACACTTCAACTAAAAAACTAAGATTTCACCATAAATCTACTAAATGCAACACAAATCTTTCTACAGTAAGTTTTTTTTCTTAGCTCAAAACTTTACCAAACCAAATTTAAGCAAGCAAGCAAAAATATATGTAGTTGTTGCCCATCGAAAGCGATCAACGATCGCGGGCCTTGGAGTAGGAGTCGCTCAAGGCTCCGAACCAAGTAAATCTTGGTGTTTCTGTGTCGTTTTTTTTGTTTTTATTCCGCTGCGTTTATTTTACTCATACGATTCCGAAAAGAACGAAATAGCCGCGAGCGCTATTCACCCCCCCTCTAGCGCTTTCGATCCAACAAAAGGTCCCTGTCCTCTTTTCTTTTCAGTGCCTCATTCGCCAATTTGGCATCCCTTTCTGCAGGGTCCATTGTCCATAGCATCACTGCATTATGCAATAAAATAAAAAATAAACAAAAAGATGAATGCATATGGCTTTTATACTCAGTGTTCCGGCTGGATGTCGCAGACGGTCAAACTATCAGTTAATGAGATATCACCTCAAATTTCACTGATCCCACCGGCAAAGAAATCTGAGAAGAAAGAGCTGGACGAAGGGGGTTAGCGAGGCACCGGAAATTCCCATCAGACCACTCCGACACTCAAGTCAGTAAAGAGAAAATGAAGAATGAAGAATAAAAACGTAGTATGTGAAATTGAAGAGAATTCGAGAGAGAGATTTCTTGATACCTGAGAAGGGTTTATATATCAGTACGAGGAACATTCCCTCTAACCTGGGGTCAGGCTGTAGTGGTATCTAAGGGGATAATTTATATAGATCACTGACAAATGAGCAGTCAATATAGCATATGGGGGACTGAGTCTGCTAACTTTATAACCGCCCGGCGGCTCGATCGTGTGGATTGTTCTCATATGTTAGCTGTGAACAACAGCAGAGAATGATCTAGAGGACCAGACCTGATAACCTAGTAACCGCCTTGGTCCTTTGGCAGAATTCACACGTTTGATTGTCCTTTTAGTGCAGGGCAGCTAAGAGAGACTGAGACGGAGTAGTCGAGCTGCTCGAAGGCAAGACTGAGTGGCCGATATGATCGAGGCCGAGACTGAGTGATGGTCGAATGATTGCTGAGGTCAGAGTGGCGAAGGCTGAGTGAGGTTGAATAGACGAGACGTCTGAGGGTATAGCAGAGTGGTCGAGTCGTGTGGGCGAGGTGATAGAATTGTGCGGTTGAGCGATTGAGACGGTGGACCGATCATCCGAGAAGGGTGTATAGTTACAGAGCCGAGTCGACTGAGGGCCTCTTAGACCCAGGCCGAGTGAGATTGAACTGGACTGAGCCGAATGTTATTGTGATTGAGCCAGTCAAAGCATGGTTTGACTATTGACTTATTGACTTGCTAGGTCAAATCGATTATTGATCCATCTTTATCATGTCAGATCAATAAAGACCCCTAATATCACTCTAAAAAGATTGATACCGATTTCAGATTATTCTTAATTTCACCAAATAATTATTCAAGCAAACTTTCCATCAGTTAAATAGAGAAGTAGTTAACAAATAAATTCATTGTCAATGACTGTCAGAATAAGAAGTTGGTGTCGGTCTCCATAAATATGCTTCACAAAGAATTAACCAAAGGCAAGAAACAAATGATCTAAATTCTTGTTCAAGCTTTGAAAGTGCAACTGGAGTTGTTGGTATGACTATCAAACTACTGGTTAACAGTTATCAATACTTCCATCTAGTCAACCATGATAGTTCAAATAGGCTCTTTTTGTCAAAATTTCAGAAAAAATAGATGTTTTTAATTATCATCTATCCAATAGGACCAGTAGGCAAGGTGTAAACATGACAGAGTTTTAGTTCCTAACCAAAATAATACTATATCGTGTCATGTTGCTACAGTTTCAATATTAATTTATTCTAATTATTAGCACTGACATGATTAATTTTTAGTTAATATGTCATAACTTCTAATTAAATTTTTATTCTAATTAATTGTTTAATGCATGTTTCTTTTATATTTGTTAATTTGATTATCTCTTCCCACCTTTAGAGTTAAAAATATTTACATCCAATTAAGTTTTAATTTTTAGTAAACTAATTTCGTTTCGTAATGATATACACATAATTTAATCAATTTTTTAGATATAACATTGAAATGAGCAACAAAAAAACCTCTTTCTAATTATCTATAAACTAAAGCATTCTATTGAATTCTATAACATTGAAACAATTTTAGATATGAATGCCCGAGATGCTTTATTGAGGATGTGTTAATGATAGTGTTAGTACTTAATGTTGTATGATCTTACTAGATCGATAGCAAGAGTAGATCAAATTTATTTATAGGTATATAATCTATATTTATCACTTCCTCTCAAGCGTCCAACCATTTCATATTTTACAATCTAACACACATGGATCACCACCCATCTATTAGTCCATGCTAATTGTAGGGCCAAGTAAAAACCGTCAAGCATCTATGTGTTATTGCTCCACATGCCAATGTTTCAATAAGATTAAAACTGTAATTGACCACGATAGAAGAAGATATTGCCTTCGCTAAAGCAATGCCTTCCCCATCACGATCAACTGTAATTTTTCAATTTTCCTCCTCACATATGATTATAAAATCGACCATGTAAAATCGTTAGGATAATAAATTTCACCTTGCTGAAATAAGACTAACCATCATATAGCAAGTATAACAAGCATTATGTTTGTTGTTGGTGCATAACGGCCGACTCCCCCACTGGACGCAAAATTTTTGCAACAGTGAAAATAGGGCCCAAGAGATACAAGTTTCAAACTGCTTGACCTAATGTGACACACAGTCAAATAAAAACAATGAGCCACAATAAATTAACCTACAGATTATCGAGACAAACACAGGAGCCTAGTTTCATAAAAACTACTAGTAACAGAGACAGTATCAAGTACAAAATTAATCTGCAGTGCAGAAGACAATAGTCAGGCAGCATCTACATCTCAATAACACGGCATGTCAAGGACCAATAACAGCTTCAAACCTCTTGTGCAGGGCACTGCCTAATCATTCCATAGCCTCTTCTTCACCTACCCTGGGTACTTCATTGAACAGATACTGGTTCTGATACTCCATTAGGTACTGGGTCGATCTCTTCACATCAAGAAACAACCCATAAACCCTGCTTATGTCTTCCATCTCCACTGTCTTGCCCTTTCGCTTCTGGCAAGCCAATGCAGCCGCTGTGATTAGGTGGATGGCGTACCTCAGTGATGTCTCCACGCCAATTTTCGTCAGCAAGAGCTTTGCGTCCTTGGACATTTCCACCTCTTCTTCGTCGCACCTGATTTCAAGAATCTTACCAATTTCTTCCTCGGTGTATGGCTGGGTGGTTACAATGAGAAGGCGATCCAAGAAATCAGCTGGAATTCCATGAGGTGACCGATAGTTGGTTCCCCGGATTGTTGTGATCCCACGATTTGTTGCGATCACTAAAATTGGAGCCATCTCATTCTCCAAGGCGTGATTTAGGAAGGAAAAGCATTCAATGTCTAGCATATGGACCTCATCAATGAATAGAACCCCTGGAATAATCTCAGCCTTTCCTTCCTCTTTCCACTCTGAAACCTTCGAGTCTATTTGTTCCCTCACTTCAGCTCGGATCTCACCAGTGTCACCAGTAAAAAGTGCAAGAAAACCCTGTGTTCTGAATTTGCATGACAAAAAGACGGGAGTATCAGTGTGAGACAGCTTGAAAATAAGGAAAGTTTTGTCACCAGGACCTCCGTGTATCTATAGATCAAAGCTGGAAATAAATAGAATTAAAATTGCAGAACAAATTCCAACTAATCCACTGAATATGCCAAGTTTTACTAGTATTGCTAAGAATGCAAACAAGGCAAATGGGAAATACATGGTGTGAAGAAAACATTTGCCGGCTTAATCTAGCTGTTGTTAGAGATCAAATGTTTCACACTATAAGAAAATAAATGCATAAAAATCTCAACCCTGTGAATAACTAATAGGAACAAGTACACACCAAAAGGGCACTATCATGTCATGACACCAAAGATATGAGACGACAGAATTGACAAATGGAGAATTGAAGCTTGATAACATATGAATGAGAAGAAGATTTTGCAACACCAATGAGGATCAAGCTAATTTAGACGAATCAACAATGACAGAAATTTGCCACAATGCAATTGGCAACAGTAACAGTGCGAAGTAATGTCAACAGGCTGCAAGCAAAAATGAATAACCATGAGTTAGCAGTTCTTTCTTTCTTTCTTTAAAGCATCTAGTGCCATAAATATGGTATGTTTCAACCTCTCCAATGAGTTATAATCGCTGAACAGTGCAAGAAGTCAGATAGCATCACAACAAGAGCTACATAAGCACTTCACTGTTCTATAAATACACACATATCAATGCACTTGATCTGTGCCTCATTGTGTTATCATGAAATTGTTCATTTGACAGTAGAAGAGCTTATATAACCAGAAACAATTGAATAATGATTTATCAATATTTTCAACAATCATTACATGCTCAGCATTGATAACTCAAAACCTGATCAGGATTCCAAATTCAATATGATTTTTACAATCATCAGATACCTTATTTTATCAGGGTTTTTTAATTTAAATTGTTTCCAGATAAAAAAAATGTACATACAGCTCGAACAAGTAGTGGACTCCATAGAACCCAAGTTATTTGTCTTATCTAGAGCAAAAATGTCAGGACAGAAGTGGCAACCATAATTACCAAATGAATAGCTAATGTAGAATTCTAAAGCTGAAATAAGATAACAAAAAATCAAATTTGAATCAAATCCCTGCGAAATCATAATTTAATTGATTGGTAAACAATCATGCTAATATATTACAGTCAAGTAGAGTAAACCATTTTAATATTTCAAATAGAAGAAAACCAATTTTAGCATTCTTGACATAGCCTAAAGGCATAAATACACCAAACTCTAGGTGTCTGCCAACTAAATTCGTACCTGTTGAGCTATTTTTCACTAAATCCTATAGGATTAACATAATAGGATGACTTAAAGTGCATACAATCTTAAACACAAGCACAGAAATGAATCTATATTGAACAAAAAATGTTGGCTAACTTTTCATAGGTCAGAAAGTTATAAGACATAAAAATCTAGAGATAAATCTTAGTTGTAGCTAAACTAAAGGAACTCATGGCCAAAAAACAAGTGTTCTAGTTATTTGGAGACAATCAACAAGGGGGAAATGTAAAGGAAACTGTATTACCTTTCACCAAAACAGACTAGAAAAATCCATGACAGCAAAATCTGTAGTAATGGATGACTCAGTTCATGGGGTATCAAATATAAAAGTCACAAACTCTTCAATAGTTTTCTTTAATGCTTTAGCCAAGGCATGACGTAATGTTAATATCTTGTAGAGTTTACTAGTCCCATGATAATTTCAGAGTCTATATACAATGACAATACTCTGATTGGATTCATTCGCACTTAGGCCATGTCTACTAGAAGGAAAGGGAGCCATAGCGGAGGGGAAGAGAGAGGGAAAGATGTTAATACATGAAAAAAAAAACATATAGCAGATGCCAAACTCTTAGAGATGATTATTCAAGTACTGAAAAAAAACTCTGGAATAGTTATATGGCTATACACCTTTATTGATGTCAATATAAAAAATATATTGTGTAATGGTACACAGCATCATAAACGGCAATGGATATTATTCCACAAAACAAAAAAAATGATGAGGATTATACGCTTTTGAACAAATTTTACAGAACACTTCAACTAAAAAACTAAGATTTTCCCATAAATCTACTAAATGCAACACAAATCTTTCTGCAATAAGTTTTTTTTTTCTTAGCTCAAAACTTTGCCAAACCAAATTTAAGCAAGCAAGCAAAAATATATGCAGCGGCATGAAGCCTCTCCAAGAAACAAGCTAATTTATAATATCAACACATTGGTTCACTTAGGTCAAAAGGCTGAAAAACAAATAAATAAGTATTTTAAAAAAAAATCTACAGTTCTAAGCTAACCATTTGATCAGAATCAATAAGAATGAACACTGCATAAGCTTAAATAAAATTGAATCAGTGTAACTGAGTTTGATTAAATAGTCAAGAATAACTTTGTTCTTATGCTTTCTAATGAAAATCTCGTAGATATTGTTTCTTTGAAATGGAATAATTTTCTAGTTTAAGTATAGATCTAGTTCCAAAATCATCAATCTCTACTTGGACAATCAAGTTTAGAAAATATTTGATAAAATTTACACTAAACCTACTAAGCACATTGCACCATCAATCACACTCAAATATTTTAATATGAAGGCACCAACATCCAGAAGATAAAGCAAGCATGGTCAGAAATAGCCCTGATAATAGTTAAAGGTTATAAAATTATTCCAATTTCATCCTAGTGCGAAGCAGTCATGCTCAATTAAGAAATTATTCCAAATTAAGTTATACTTGCATAATAGTTCAAACGAAATAGGGCAAAATATGTTAACAGCTCTCACTTGGTCCAACAAAGAAAGAAATCATAAAATGGTCTCTCCTTAAATTCTTTCTATATAACTGGAATAAATGTGTACCAATGCTTGGCGGAAGACAATGTCATACCTGCTATTGATAACATCAATCTCATGGAGGGTGACACAATGCACAACCTCTTTCCTCTTCTGCAGCTCTCCTTCCGGGCACCTCACAAACCTAGTGCTAGGGCCGGTGGCATCATAGTCCCTCGATCGTGTAATTGACCGGCCAAGCTTTGTGACCTTCCCGGAGGCCCTATCCAGGGTTATCACGTCTCCACTCTGCACCTTCTCCTTTCTAAGCGCCTCTATCATCTTCCCTCCGAGTTCATAAATTGTCTCCATGTCGGTCGTCTTCAGAGTCAATTTCCCAGTTTTCGAAGAGGACTGGCCAGATGATGTTCCAGCTGCAGGGCGGTCGATGGAAATCTCGACAACCTCACCCTCAATGATCTCTGCCTCCTCCTTGATGCGGACGCCAATGGCCTTGCGGAAGGCCTGGGTAAGGGCCTCGGTCTTAGACATCTCGAGAGAGAAAATCTCGGAAGCAGAGACGGAAGCAAAGGGTGTCTCCGCCCCGAGCGATTTGGCGAGGCCCATGGCGACAGCGGTCTTCCCAGTGCCAGGCTGGCCGGCGAGGAGGATGGCGCGACCAGCGATCTTTCCTTCCTTGATGAGGTTGAGGATGAGTCCAGCGGCCTTGCGGGCGGCGCGTTGACCTACCATGCCTTCGGAGACATCCCGGGCCTCGAGCGCGGCGTCAAGGCCGAGCCCTCGGATATGGGAGTGTGCCCCGATGCGCTCGATACGCGTCAAATCCCGTGCCTCCGAAAGATTCCTGAGCTCTGCCATGGGCGTCGGTTAGGGAAGAAAACCAGGTACGGGAAAGAGTGCTAGGGTTTACAACTGAGCCCGGGAAAGAGTGCTAGGGTTTACAACTGAGCCTGAAAGGAACAAAGCGACCGCGCGGCAAAGAGGTTTGCCTTTCCGAAGGCGGCGAAGGGTTTATGGCGGCGGTCTGTGGTGGGTTGCCTACAAAATGGCACAAACCCCCCTGACTATATGTTATATTACGTCACGCTCTAACCTTTCCTATGAAATTCTCTTATTCAGTTGTTTCATACCATTCAGTTGTTTCACGATCATATATGAAAAAATAAATCAAAAAATTATAATTAATCATTACAAAGAGCGCATTACTTTAACTTTACTAAAATTTAACCCTTATTTATTTTAATAAATTTATTTCGTACTAATCAATTCAAGTCCCAAAAAATACCACAACATCTCATGGAGCATCTTCCAGATGAAGATGGATATGTTGCAGAAATTTGATATTTTGAGCAGGTTTGGATTTTGGAATATTATGTTTTTCAATTCGATGTAAATGAAGGTGGCGAAAATTATAAACTCATCACAATATTTGAATTTGATGTCCAGTAATTTAACTTTTTTATTACCATAAAAAATATGTATTTTATGTTAAATAAATATTAAAAAATATTTTATTTTAGATTTTCTTCCTTAGTTATTTTTTTTTATAGTCAACTCAACTACTGTAATTTAAGTTAAGGGCAAGATAAATCAACTAGAAGTTGAATCGGTTAATCAAATAATCACAAAGATAATTACATAACTTCATTTAAAATTACTATTTACTCTTTCTTTTATTCAATAAAAGATGGAATCTGCCATCCCAACGGTCTCACACAGTCGATCTTATGATCATATATGAGGAGATAAATCAAAAAGCTACAATTGACTACGATGGAGGAGGGTATTACCTCAGTTTCGTCGAGATTCGATCTTTGTCCACTTCAACAATTCTGCTCTATCGTAACCAACTCAATTATGTCCCGGGATACTCTTCCAAATATTAGTGTGTTGGTTAAGCTTAAATTTTGCCTAAATTATTATCAAACCGCTCCACCTCCCATCATTTCCCTTGTGTGAAGGGTGATTTTTGATAAATCCCAGTCAGTCTCATGGACTCAATCCCTAGGGGTGCCCGGTCCGGTCCCACGGAAGTTTCCCACCGACCACCAGGGTAAATCGGGCCAATCCAGATGCCCAACATCCTTTGATTGCGTTCCCCATTTGGAAGAAAATTTTTGCAAATACGCCGTAGCTGGGGATCGAACCGCGGGTCCCTGGGTCACAATCCTTTGATTTTTAATAAATATGTGTGCTCCACCTTTGTAGATGTAGTGGTAAGCCGTTCAACAAATTAATCAAATATCTATAATTCAAATCTCAACTACGGTGCATTGTCAGATATTTTCTTCTAGTGGAATGAAAAATATAAGATATTGACTGTTAGACGAGGAGCTATTTGAACTTTTAAATTTACTAGATGGATGAACCAGAAAAAAGGTTGTCTTCCTTCGAGATTAATTGATTCTAAGGCTTACATACCTAGATTATAAAAAAAACATGTCATTTATTGGAAAGATTTTATTTTTATTATAAATCTGACCTTATTAACACATATTATTAAGATTTAATTATGTGTTGAAAAGATTTTTTATTATAAATTTTATCTATGACACATATTTGTTAAGATTTTAATTATGCATAATTTTTTATCTTTATTAAGTAGTCATATATTGTAAGATTTAAATATGCATAATTAATCAAAATCTTGCCTTATAAGATATGTATATCATATCTCATCAAAATTTGCTACAATCTTAAGGACTAACTCGATGATGGTAACGAGTCTCCTATATATAGTGGCATTTAGGGTCCCTAAATATACATACCTTTAAAAATAATAACACCATCTTAATTGAGGTTTGGAGTATTTAGAAGACTAAAGTATTAAGCAATTACAAAGTGATGTTTAAGACATTCTTCAAATATCAATGGGTGAATGTAACAATCTATCCTTTTTCTACATTCAATCATGTTTATTTAGTATAAAACATGACGTAAAAAATCAAACAGTTGGTATTAGAATTTCTTTTACCTTTGCCTTGATATAATTTTGAATTAAGTAAATTTTTGAAAATAATTGTCAGATTCGAATTTCATATGATAATCGATTTATTCGAAGTTAGGGTTTTCTATCCAATTTTGATTGATCTTTCAAAAATTAGAAAATTACATAAACATCATTTTCAAAAATTTCATTATGGCCCTCGGTCTAAATAATCCATTATGAACCCTAAGGAATTTTCAATTTCAAGGGCTTATGGGGAAATTTAAAATTTCTAAATTTGGTACTTAGAATTTTTTTAATTCCCAAATTTGGTATTTGAATTTTTTTTAATTTCTAAATTTGGTACTTAGAAAATTTTCTTTGAAAATTTTAAATTTGGTATTTAAAATTTTTTAAAATTTCTAAATTTGGTACTTAGATTTTTTTTGAAAACTCCAAATTTGGTATTTAAAAAAATCGAAATTTGGTACTTAAATTTTTTTTTGAAATTTCTAAATTTAGTATTTGGAAATATTATCCTTCCAAAATTATGAATTTTCCTTGATATACATGTGATTTGATATTACACTCATAAATTAAACATACAAATTAAGTTTCTCTATCTAAGGAGGTTGATTTTTAAGAGGCCAAATTCTACTAATCTTTCCTAAGAGCACTCTTGGGAAGTGTTGACGGTGTCATTAAATAATTACTAGATAAGTTTAAAAAATTATCCGATGAACCGTATAATTTTAAATAATTGAGATTTAGCCACAACACCCTTAATTATGTAAAATTATACATTAAGTGGATTAGGATCATATAATGGACATAAATTGTAATTATACATTAAACATAAGAAAATTTACCTCATAAGGATCTTTGTTATATTTATATGATTGATTAGAATAAAATATCAAATTATATTTTCTTAATTTACCCATAAGAGTTAAAGAAAATATAATTGGATAGTTTTATTATAAAGTTATAGTAAATTATAATTGAATTAAAACTTCACCCACATACAAGTTTTATGTCACTAGATTTTTCCCTAAACATTATTTACATTAGTAAAACATGATATTTTCCTCAAAAATTTTTAAAGCATGTATTTAATTTATACAACACAATCTTCAAATCTCTTATATGCATTGTGATATCCCCGAACTCAAGGGTAGTAAATATAAATTTTGAAAGAAAAGAATTCCCCTTCATTTAGGGTGTTTGGACATTGACTATGGCATAAAGAAAGATGAACCAGTTGTTATTGATGATATTAGCATTCCTTATGAGATTGATCTTTATGAAAAAGGGAGTGATTTAATTGTCTTTGAGTAATGCTCACAAAAAACAAAATGTTTGTATTCATGGTTCAATTAAGGAGCATAAAAAAGTCAAAGTCTTACTTAAGGCAATTGATGAACAATTTGCAACTTCAGAAAAGACCCTTGCAGCATTGCTAGCACTCTAATAATGAGATTCTCATCATTAAGTCTCACCTGCATGAAAGGCGTGCGAGAGCACATCATGAAGATAAGAGATATAGCGGCTCGATTGAAGACATTCAAGATAGAAATATTTGAAACATTCTTTGTGCACTAAATTATACAATCTTCCTCATCAATATGGTCCTTTTAAAATTTTCTACAATACACATAAGGATAAGTGGTTAATTAATGGCTATGTCTGTACAAGAGGAAGGCTGTTGATGGAAATGAGTGATAATGTTCTTATGACGGTACAGGGGAAGCCACAAAAATAAGCAAAAGTCAAGAGAAAAGGGAAAGAAAAATTCCACCATAACCTAACATCAAAAAGAAATCCAAGTGTTTCTTCTATAAAAAGAAGGAGCACATGAAGAAGGATTGCAACAAATTTAAGGATTCACTTGAAAAGAAAGGGATTCCTCTCTCATTTGTCTGTTATGAATTCAATATAGTTAGTACGATTTATAACACTTGGTGGATTGATTCTGATTCTACAATCCATGTCACAAATACCTTGCAGAGTATGTAAAGCCTAAGGAACCCTGTGAGAAGTGAGTGGAGTATTTATTCTAGAAATAGGATGTGCTCATATGTGGAGGTAATTGGAACATGCATTTTAATTTTAGATAGCAGTTTTGTTTTAAAATTGAAAAAGTATTTTATGTTCCTAATTTTGTAAGAAATTTAGTTTCTATTTCAAGGCTTGTATCATTTGGATACTCTTTTAGTTTTTAAAGTAATTCTATGAATTTATTTTATAAATCCAATCTTGTTGGGAATGGTACAATGATTGATGACCTTTATTCAATATCTTTGCAAAATAATAATAATATCACTATGCATGTTCAAGTAGATATTAAAAGATGTGTTATAAATGAGGATTCCTTTACTTTGTGGCATCGGAGATTAGGACACATTTTTATAAAGAGAATTAAAAGATTAGTAAATGATGCAGTACTTGGTACTTTAGATTTTGCTAATTTTGAGACTTGTGTGGACTGCATAAAGGGAAAGCAGACCAACAAATTCAAAAAGAGTGCCAAGAGAAATATTGAAATATTGAAGATCATACATTCAGATATATGTTGTCTAGACATGGATATGCATGATCCGAAATACTTCATCTCTTTTATTGATGATTACTCACAATATATTGTATATCTACCTACTTCATAATAAGAGTGAAGCATTAAGTGCCTTTAAGATATTTAAGACTGAAGTAGAAAAATAATGTAAAAATTAAATTAAGATCGTGAGAACGGATAGAAGTGAAGAATACTATGGTAGATATACTAAGAGTGGACAAACACTTGGTCCATTTGTGAAGTTTCTTTAAGAAAATGGGATTGTTGCCTAATACACCATGCTTGGTTCACCAGACTAGAATGGTATGACTGAGTGAAGAAACCAAGCTTTAATGGATATAGTTAGGAGTATTGACAACCCTAGATTTGTAATGTGTCACGAGTAGGGTTGCAAATTAGAATTTATAAATTTATCAAAAATCCATGATAAATACAAGTAAATCAGGTATAGGGGCCTCGAGTCATATTTTTTCAAGGACTAATAGATAATTGTTCAATTTAAGCTTACGTGTATCGTTCTTTTTAGGGTTTTCTATAAAAATGAGGGGTTTTTGGGGTTTTGAAATGAAATGAATTTATAAATAGAATGAAACCTATTCTTATCAAGCATGAACCCTAGAATTGCAAAAACCTAACTAACACTGTAGTAAATGAAGAAGAAACAAATTCAACTGTATGAACTAAATCTAACTAATCAAATGTAATGAGCTTCAAAAACATAAATTCCTACAGCTAATCAACCAACAAAACTGATACTCTTTGGCACGGAACAGTAACCTTGGCACGGAACAGTGCCAAAGAAGTTTGCTTAGCTTACCTGAAGCAATTGGAAAATCAAGAACACTTCACAGCAAGTTTAGCTACCAAATCTAATAGCTTAAACAACTAATTCGAATTCACAATGACAAGGACTGATTAATTAAACTGTTAAACAAGATTCAGAAAATGAAATTTCAGAAACGAAATCAGGAGAACAGAAAATTCAATATTGCAGAAACAGAAAACTATAAACTGATAAAATCCTCCTCTTCTCCTTCGAATCCCTTCGGCTGGTTGTTAATCAGCTGTTGAATCCATTTAGAGCTAGAAATCGATCGTCGTGTGGGTTTCTCGTTGCTAGCACCACGAAATTGGCCGGAAAAATCCTCTCCGGCCAAGAACAGATTGCTGCACAGTGGGATTGAAGTTGCAAAACTGGATTTCCTCTCTTCTTCGTGCTCCGATCGGATTGATGATGATATAGGGAGGCTCCACGATCCTAGGAGAACCCCTTAAAGGAATTGCGAAGTCGGATTATGCTGTGATTGGTCGGAACACGCAGAAAATAGAGGTTTTGGCCGGCGAAAAAGAAACCCTCTCCGCCGTTCAACTCCAGCTGCTGGAAAATACCCAATCGGCCGGCTTCCACCTCCTCAGGGATCAGGGACACGATGGAGTCAATTTGGGTGGACGGCGCTGCCCGTGGAGTTACGTCGCCGAGCAGGGGCTGGCGTTCGCGGGACGAAGATGAACAATGGCGCACATCGGGTAAGGTTTTCTCATTTATACTGCTGATTAATCAAGTGATCTGAGCCCTTGATTTTGAATCCAGCGATCAGAACTTGATCTAGGCTCTAGGGCAGCTTAGGGTTTCCAAAAATTTGAGGGATCTTGATCGGGCTTGATCTAGGTCATGTCTTCCATGTTGGCTTGATCAATTTGGGCAAATTGACTCGATTTGATCGCGATTGAGCTCGAACTTGATCCGATTTGAACCCTACAATCAATTAAACTCAATTAATGTAAAATTTGTCATTAAATCATAGAAATTATAATCAAACCTTCAATTATACCACATGACACAAATATAATCAAATCGATTCATTTAACAATTTATTTTCATGCAAAAACCTAAAATTGAATCGATTAAAAATGTATAAAACCCTAACTTATCAAGTATGCATAGCAACTCTAAACTTCCTAAATCCTTGTGGACTGAAGCTTTTAAAACGACAATGTATATATTAAATCGAGCTCCAACCAAGGATATTTCAAAGACGCCATTTGAGTTGTGGAAAGGTTAAAAACCATGTTTGCAACATATACACATTTGGGGATGTCTATCTGAAATAAGAGTTTATAACCCATAAGAAAAACTAGATCCAAGGACTATAAGTGGGTATTTCATTGGATATGCCAAAAAGTTCAAAGGATATAGATTTTACTATCCATCTCATAACACTAGGATTGTGGAATCAAGAAATACAAAACTTCTTGAGAATGACTTGACTAGTGGGAGTGATCATTTTCAAGACATAGCTTCTGAGAAAGATCACATTAATGATTAGCCACCTTATTTAAGTTATGATTAGGATGTCATTCACATCCCTTAAGCACAAATGAGTGTTAGACAATCGTAAATGGTCGTTGGACAACCAATTGAGGAGATTCCATAAAATCTTGATGACAATCTAGTTGATCAAAGTGACAACAACAAGAAATTGTTCACTGGTTGAACATCAAGTTCCTCAAGAGGATAACTTAAGAAGATATACTAGAATCAGGAAATCAACAATACCTAGGGACTATGTTGTGTATCTACAAGAATCAGATTATAATGTTAGAGTCAAAATGACTCTAAAACATTGTCACAAGCCATGAGTTGTAGTGAATCAAAATTTTGGTATGATGCTATGAAAGAAAAATTGAATTCTATGACATCGAATGGAGTCTGGGATCTTGTCGAGTTGCTCGTTGGTGCAAAATCATAGGATGTAAATGAGTCTTCAAAATGAAGGACTCATTGGGCAACATTGAGAGATATAAAGCAAGACTCGTGGCTAAAGGATTCACTCAAAGGGAAGAAATCAACTACAAAAAGACATTTTGTCCTGTCTCTAACAAGGATTCCTTTCACATTAATATGGCATTGGTCGCACATTTTGACTTAGAGTTGCAACAAATGTATATGAAAATAATGTTTCTAAATGGAGATCTAGAGGAAGAGGTTTATATGAAACAACTATAAGAATTTTCCTCTTGTAATGGTGAGTGCTTGGTATGCAAGCTCAAGAAATCCATATATAGATTGGAACAAGCTTCCTATCAATGATATTTGAAATTTCATGATATCATCCCTTCATTTGGTTTCTTAGAGAATGTCATGGATCAATGAATATACTAGAAGGTCAGTAGGAGGAAGATTTGTTTCCTTGTTCTCTATGTAGATAATATTTTACTTGCAAACAATGATAAGGGTTTACTATATGAGGTAAGATAATTTCTTTCTAAGAACTTTAATATGAAAGATATGGGTGATGCATTTTATGTCGTTGGCATTAAGATGTTAGGATCGGTTGGTTCGCTAGAGGGGGGGTGAATAGCGTTTCTCGATTTTTCTTGATCTTTCTCTGCACAGAGATTAGCGGAAGCAAAAATATAAAAGAGAAAACAAGAGATCAACGCTAACCCGGTTTGTTTACTTGGTATCCACCTCCGCAGAGGTGACTAATCCAAGGATCCACACGCACGCACACACCCGATGCACTATGAATCTTCTCCTTCTCGAAAACCTCGAAGGCGGAGAAACCTTTACAACTCTTTCGATCTCCTCAAGAATGATATGAAATAGTGTTTAGGAGGAGAGGAAGAAAGCAGAGAATAGAGAACAAACAAGTTCTCAAAAGAAGCACAAAGTAATAAAAGAATAGCGAAGAATTCTTGAGTTGTTCTCGTGCAGGCTTCTTTTATAATCTCTGCAACATCAGTCGACTGCTGGCAGGGCCAGTCGACTGATGCCTTCAATCGGCAACAAAATCTCGCATTAAAGCGCATTAAATGCTTGCCAATTTTCTGCAACGTTCAAATAGCAGTCGACTGTCCAAGACCAGTCGACTGGCAACAGTCGACTCACCATAACACCAGTCGACTGCCCAGTCGACTCCTGTCTTCCTCTGGCTCGACTGATTTTTCTGTGTGCGTCTGATTTATGAGCAGTCGACTGCTGGCAGGGCCAGTCGACTGGTGAAGCTGAAAAATCACATTTCAGCTTCTCTTGACCTAGACCTCGGCCTTCAAACATCTCCCACAGCCTCATGCCTTCCCTGGATGCTCCATCATCCTTGCACTAGCTTGAGATGCTTCCATCAGCTTCGTCATGTCAAGTCCTTGCCAAGACTACCCACTTGGACTTTTCCTTGCCAAGACTACCCACTTGGACTTTTCCTTGCCAAGACTGCCAAGACCCACTTGGACTTTTCCTTGCCAAGACTACCCACTTGGACTTTTCCTTGCCAAGACTTCCCACTTGGACTTTTCTTTGCCAAGACTACCCACTTGGACTTTTCCTTTGCCAAGACTACCCACTTGGACTTTTCTTTGCCAAGACTACCCACTTGGACTTTTCCTTTGCCAAGACTACGCTTGGACTTTCCTGCAAACTTGCATCACACATGTTAGATCACAAGTATTGCCTAACTTTAAACATGGTTTAGCCAAACATTGAAACTCAATGCACTTGGGGCAAAGATTGCACCAACAATCTCCCCCTTTTTGATGTTTGGCAAAACCTTGTTTAAGTTAGGTCTTTAAATCATGTAAAGCATAGCATGTGATTAAAACATGATAAATAAAGCATAAATCACATGATATCAGAGTATTAACAGAGAGTATTAACAGTATCATAAAATGATGATAGCATGAAGCAGCATGATCAAATATGAATAGGCATGAAAAACTTTATTTTTCTCTCTTAACTTAAACATTCATATTTCTCCCCCTTTTTGTCAAAGATCAAAAGGTGATTCCATAGACTAAGTAGGGTAAAATTATCCTTAAAAATGTTTATCCCTCTTTAATATTGCACCAACAATCGTTTCGGAGGGAAAAAGTGACTTAAATTTCTCAAAATATGCTGAAAACAGAAGTATCAGTCGACTTCATAGTATATCAGTCGACTCAGCAGTCGACTGCAGTCTGACACAGTCGACTGATAACTGTATTTCAGTTATCAGAGACGAATTTGAAAAATGCATAAGTAATTGTACGAGTTTCAAAAATTCATGAAATTTCACACGTACATTACTTATGACTAACCCTATTTGAGAAAAATATTTTTGAAAAATTTTGGTCTCAAATATGGTAGTTTGATACAAAATCCAAAAGTGATTGAATAAAGTCAATATATGTCCAAGTTTGTATCAACTTTTCTAATGAATTTGAATTTTCTGATTTGAGAATATCTTTAAATTCCTGAGGGATTTTAAAATGTGTTTGATTATGTAAGTTTAGGATTTAACCACTAGGCTCCCCCTAAACATCATGTACCTCTTTCAAACACTTTTTAAATCATATGCTCCCCCTTAATCATAACTCCATAAAATTTAAAAACACATAAGCTCCCCCTTAAGGTTTCAAATCACAACTCCTTGAGAAAATTAAACTCCCCCTTAAGGTTTGACATCATAACTCCTTTAATCACTCAAAATTACAACTTCTTAGATTTAAAAACTTAAGCTCCCCCTTTAAAGTTGAATTTTGACTTCTTCTAAATATTTCAACCTTTTCTCCCCCTTAAAATTTGAAATTTTGCATCATCCAATTTAAACACATAAAACATCATGAATTTAAAATCAAGCATCAATAAAAATCATCAAGTGAAAGCATCATCATAAAGCAAGATCATCATGAAACACAATAGCATTAAATAATCATATCAAACATTCAAAACAATCAAAAATAGCAACAAGTCATAATAATTCAAACATTCAAGTTTCACAAACATCCAAACAAACAACATCACAGTTTAACAAACAACAACAACAACAAAAAAACTAGATGTTCAAGATACATATGATATCAATAAATACATCTTGACATCTAAAAACAAAATCCTATCATCTACTCGTCAGCTGCTGGAGGAGGAGGAGGTGATTGAAAGTGCATGTGCATTTTATGCACCATGTCACATATGAACTGTTGTTGTGCAAGACCCTCCTCCTGTCTTTGTGCAATATTCCTAACTTCTTGACGTAGAACACGAATCTCCGCAAGACATACTTTGACTTGCCCGTCAACATCAGAAATCATTGTTTCCATACGGGTAAGCCTCTCATCGTCACTTGCATCTTTTTCTTCTTCAGAATCTGAGGAGATAATTACTTGAGTCGTCTTCTTAATCCAAGTCATAGCACCATTTGAGTAGACGATCCTTGCTAGCTTCAAGTGACGAGGACCAAGTTGATCATAGTCCTTTGATAATTGCCGTATGGCTCCCACCGTGATGTCCACCCCCTGGAATGCTAGAAATTGGGTAATGATGTGACCGAACGGCATGTAGATCTTGCCATTCGTGGAATCGGAGTGGTAGAGGATGGAGTGATATATGTGGAGGGCAATATCAATGTCAAGATGCTGCTCTAAGGCATACATCATAATGAGATGAGGTATCCGTATCATAGCTCGTCCTTTAGTCACTATGGGTAGAATGCAGTCAAGTATGATACGGTACCAGACATAATGATCAGCAGACATTTTGGTGGCATGAAAGGTATTTCTAGTGGTTTTCTTGGTTGCTTGAAGTAGTATGTGTGAATTTGTTCAATGGTTACATTTGAGAAGGATCCTGTGATTTTACCAGTGACATCAGGAAAACACACAAATGGATTTGAAGATGTACGGAGGCCAAGAAATGATCGAATGGTCTCAGGTGAAAACTCAATATGTGTACCAGCTGCAGTGGACACATAATGACTATTGGTTATGTCTTTTGGTCGGAGATTCACATAAAATTCTTTGCATAGATCTAGATTAATATTGCTTGTGCAATTGACTAGGTTTTCAAGTTGATAATACAGGATACGGTCATAGATATGAGGGAACAGTGGATTGGAAAAATTGTCGATTTAAATAACGACAATCCATGAAGTGAAATTCGGATGTTTCAAATAGATTTTGTGCCATTTTTGAATGGAATCTGGGTTCAGGACGGCCATGAAAATACAAAGGATCAGGATATTGTGGTGTATCCTTAGGTTTGCGTGGAAGTGATTTCCTATGAATTTTGTGAGCGACTTGTTTTTGCCTAACTCTAAGAATAATGCAACATATGATGCATGCACATGAAAACAGACGCAAGTTAGGGCAAATATTGGATTTTAAACCAAGATAATCAAGGAGAAGTCGTTTTCTAGGGTTTACCTTCTTCCACTTGGTTGATCTGCCATCTTTACTTCAAAACCCTAGTTTTGTCTTGAGATGAAGGGAAGTAGAAGTTGTAGGAAAGTGAAAGAAAGAAGATTTTGGGCTCTAGAGGGCTGGAGAAGGTCTGGAGAAGGAGAAACGACGGCGCCGGCGACTTAAAACTAGGTTTTCAGTCGCCTGCTGTCGGGCGCGTATATAAGGTTTTTCGCTCATCAGTCGACTGATGATAAGTGAGTCGACTGTGTCAGTCGACTGATGTAAAAACAGTCGACTGTTCTCTTATTTCGAACCTCACAGAAAGATTCAGTCGAGTGTTGTGAGTGTTCAGTCGACTGTTATCAGTCGACTGCTGGTCTAGCAGTCGACTGCCCTTAAATTTCGAAACTCACAGAAAGTTCAGTCGAGTCATTTTGGTCCTATAGCAGTCGACTGATCAGTCGACTGATGGATTTGATCAGTCGACTGATAATTATCTGATATTCTGAACATGTTCTTATCAGTCGAATTTCATTAATTCCATAGAAATTCCACAAAATTCAGAAAAATCTGAAATTTTGCGAGCACATTTGTTTTATGATATCTATCAGGGAAAAATTTTGTTTCATGAAAATTCTTCATATTTTCATGAATTGACACAAACTTCAAGAATGTGCTTAATTGTGCATTGTTAAGTATCACTATGATGCATTGTTGTGATCCTTACAGTTTGTGACTGTCTAGCATTGTGATTGCATTTGTTATATGTTTTCCAAACATTTTAAATATCCAATTACCATTCAAGCAAACACAAACACAATCAAAGTCATCCTAGTGTCTTGTGAGGTATAATAGTTTGATATGGGATCATGCAATGCTAAGTTCATAACCAATCAAAATTCATATCAAATTCTCTACTATCTAAGTTCTCATTTGTTCTATAGTATTTTCCAAACCAATATTTTTGATACTTTCATTAGCATATTTGGTTTGGTAAACATGAGTTCTTACCTAAATAACATGAAATACATCCTTCTTTGGTATCCAAAAGTTTGATTCACTCACATTTTCTAAATATTTCTTGGGTACCCATGCTTGTCTTATTTTACCCTTGGTGATTGGTTTGTTGAGTGACCCTTGTCTTCCCACTAGAGAAATGTAGGCAAATTCTTTGGGTTTATATCCTAGTCCTGCCTTGTTATATACTGCCCTTTGGCTATTTAAGATCAAGTCAAGGTTCTTGGACCCTAATGTGAACTTCTCTAAGCATTTCTTTAAGTTAACAGTTTCCTCTTTCAGTTTCACATTTTCTTCACTAATTTCATTGAATTTACTAAGTTCACATGCATTGTTCCTAATAGTTCTAAGTTCCTCCCTTAATGCCTTAACCTTAGATTTTGATTCAATTAAAGCATTTCTAAGATAAGCCATAGTACGAAAAATAAACTTTTGTTTCTTTCTATCCATTACCTCATCCTCACTTGAGGAGGATTCATTACCACTTGATGACGATTCGTCGCTACTTGATTCCTCGTCACTTGAAGTCTCCTGGTCCCTTCCACGTGCCATGAGCGCCATGTGCCTTGTGATGTGACATGTCTCTTCATCATCTGAAGAGTCACTACTTGATGTATCATCCCATGTGGCTTGGGCCACCATGACTTCCTTCTTCTTTTTATCCTCTTTCTTCATTTCTTTCTTCTTCCACTTTGGACAGTTTGTCTTGACGTGTCCCTTTTTATTGCATTCATAGCAAATTACGTTAGAATTAGAATTGACCCTTTTTGATTTACCTTGATGTGATTTGATCATCCTTTTGGCATCTCTCTTAGTGAACCCTCTCGACTTCCCAGTCAACTGTTTAATATAGTGCGCTGCTTCTCTGATTGACATCTCTTCGTCGCTATCAGAAGATTCCTGTTCAGATTCGGATGAAGACTCCTCCTCCTTTTTCTTCTTCTTCTTTTTATCTGCAATCAAGGCTATACCTTTCTCTTTTGTTGCCATATTAGCTTGCTCATGTAGTTGAAATTCACAGAATAATTCATCAAGCTTAACAGCGGATAGATCCCTTGATACTTTATACGCATCAACCATAGATGCCCATAAAGTAGTTCGGGGAAAGGCTTGTAACACATACCTTACAAGATCGCGGTTATCGATCTTTTCACCGATTACATGGAGACCGTTTACGATCTCCTTGAACCTCCCATGCATCTGACTTACATTTTCATTAGATCTCATTGAAAAGGATTGTAGTTGGCTTACCAAGAGATCCTTCTTGGCTCGTCGAGATTCGCTTGATCCTTCATTCAGTTCAATGAGCTTTTCCCATAATTCTTTGGCCGAGTCGAAAGGACCAACCTTGCTCAATTGCTCTTTAGAGAGTCCGCACTGCAAGGTCGTTATGGCTTTTGCATTTGCCTGCGCCTTCTTACATATGTCCTTTGACCAGTTTTTGATAGGTATCGTTGTTCCAGTTGCATCCTTAGGTTTTTCGAAGCCTTCTACAACAATAATCCAGTTTTCAAAGTCATTCATTAAATAAAATTCCATTCTACCTTTCCAGTATGCGAAATCGTTTCCGTTGAAGAATGGTGGTCGTGCGGTGCTATAACCCTCTTGGAATGCCATGAGTTGCTCCGGTTGATTGTTAGATCCTCCGAAACGTAACCGGCTCTGATACCACTTGTTAGGATCGGTTGGTTCGCTAGAGGGGGGGTGAATAGCGTTTCTCGATTTTTCTTGATTCTTTCTCTGCACAGAGATTAGCGGAAGCAAAAATATAAAAGAGAAAAAAGAGATCAACGCTAACCCGGTTTGTTTACTTGGTATCCACCTCCGCAGAGGTGACTAATCCAAGGATCCACACGCACGCACACACCCGATGCACTATGAATCTTCTCCTTCTCGAAAACCTCGAAGGCGGAGAAACCTTTACAACTCTTTCGATCTCCTCAAAATGATATGAAATAGTGTTTAGGAGGAGAGGAAGAAAGCAGAGAATGGAGAACAAACAAGTTCTCAAAAGAAGCACAAAGAATGAAAGAATAGCGAAGAATTCTTGAGTTGTTCTCGTGCAGGCTTCTTTTATAATCTCTGCAACATCAGTCGACTGCTGGCAGGGCCAGTCGACTGATGCCTTCAATCGGCAACAAAATCTCGCATTAAAGCGCATTAAATGCTTGCCAATTTTCTGCAACGTTCAAATAGCAGTCGACTGTCCAAGACCAGTCGACTGGCAACAGTCGACTCACCATAACACCAGTCGACTGCCCAGTCGACTCCTGTCTTCCTCTGGCTCGACTGATTTTTCTGTGTGCGTCTGATTTATGAGCAGTCGACTGCTGGCAGGGCCAGTCGACTGGTGAAGCTGAAAAATCACATTTCAGCTTCTCTTGACCTAGACCTCGGCCTTCAAACATCTCCCACAGCCTCATGCCTTCCCTGCACTAGCCTGAGATGCTTCCATCAGCTTCGTCATGTCAAGTCTTTGCCAAGACTACCCACTTGGACTTTTCCTTGCCAAGACTACCCACTTGGACTTTTCCTTGCCAAGACTTCCCACTTGGACTTTTCCTTGCCAAGACTACCCACTTGGACTTTTCCTTTGCCAAGACTTCCCACTTGGACTTTTCTTTGCCAAGACCACCCACTTGGACTTTTCCTTTGCCAAGACTACCCACTTGGACTTTTCCTTTGCCAAGACTACCCACTTGGACTTTCCTTTGCCAAGACTACGCTTGGACTTTCCTGCAAACTTGCATCACACATGTTAGATCACAAGTATTGCCTAACTTCAAACATAGTTTAGCCAAACATTGAAACTCAATGCACTTGGGGCAAAGATTGCACCAACAAATTTGTCAAATTGATCAAGCCAACATGATGGACATGATCTGGATCGAGCCCGATCAAAATCCTGGAATTTTTTGGATACCCTAAGCTGCCCTAAAGCCTAGATCAAGTTCTGACCGCTGGATTCCGAAATCAATGGCTGAGATTGATTGATTAATCAGCAGTATTAAAGGCAAAATCTTACCCGATGAACAGTAGCCGCCCCGTTACTGTGCTTCGTCGTCCCGAGATCCTTCCTCTGCTCGGCGACGTACTTCTACGGGCGGTTCCATCCAGCCAAACCTAACCCATTGCGAAGCTTGATCCTAGAGGAGTCTTTAGCCGGTTGATTGGGTGAATTCCAACAGCTGGACGAGGCGCAAAGGAGAGGGTTTCTCCAGCGAGCAGCGATCCTGTTTTTGCTTATTCCGGCAATCCACAACGAAATCCGCCGCCATGATCCATTAGAGGGGTTCTCTGAGGTTCGTGAGCACTCGTGTATCATCTTCAAGCCAATCGGAGCTAAGCCGAAGCACGGAATCCAGTTTTTGCAACGCAATGAGGCTCGCGCAGCACTCTGTTCACGTTGAATGAGGGTTTCTTCGGCTAAACAGCGTTCTGGCAGCGAGAAAACCATGCGACGACCTAGTTGAAGCTCCAAAGGACCATTGAAACCACATTTGTGGATTCAACAGCTTGCTTGACAACCAAGTTGAGAAGAAACAATCGAAAAAGGGATGATTGGATGTGTTTTGTTTCTGATTTCAGTTTGCAGTTTCTGTAATTGAAGTTCTTGTCAAATTTCTTTCCTTTGCAGCTTTGTGAATTCAGTATTTGGTTAATTCTTAGCTGTGTTTGGATTTGGAATCGTTTTAGATTTGATTAGTTTGGTTTTAACTCCTCTTGCAATAGGATTCTGAGTTTCTGAAAATCTGTTTTCAAGTTCTGGAAATCTCAATGTGACACTGTTGCGTGCCATGTTCAGTTTCTTTGTATCAGTTTCATAAGCTTGAATAGGTTAATCGGTGGACTTGATGTTAGTTGCTTTAGGTTGAATAGTTACATTGCATAGTAGTCTTGCTAGTTAGGTTTGTTGCTTGTAAATTCAATTACTTGCATTTAGCCTAGTTTCTTTCCTTCCTTGCTTCATGAATTGCTAGTTAGGTTTGTTGCAATGATAGATTAGTCTATACTTTAATTCAATAATTTTAGTTTTAGTTTAGCAACTTGCAGTTTGTTTAATTTACGGATTTTAAATTTACATTTCATTCCAAAAACCTCAAAACCCCCATTTCATACGTGAAAACCCAAAAACACGACACGATAAGCTCAATTCATTCAATTTTCTACTAGTCCTTGGAAAAACACGACTCGAGGCCCCTATGCTTGCTTGTTTGTATTTATCGTGGGTTTTCGATATTATAAATTCTAATTTACAACCCTCGTGACATTGCATAGCAAATCTAGGGTTGTCACTACTCTAATTCAGACTACGTTGGCTGCATTAATTCACGGAAATCAACTTCAAAATATATTTTTATGCTAACTAGTGGAGATGTGTCTTGGAGAAGTGCAAAGCAGACATTTCCTACCACTTCCACCACTTCCACTATGGAGCCTAAGTTTGTATCATGTTTTGAGGTGACCTCGTATGGTGTTTGGATAAAGAGTTTTATTTTGAGGCTTAACATTATGGATTCTATTTCTAGGTCATTGAAGATATATTGTGACAATTCAACTGTTGGCTTTATGGCTAAGAATATTAAAAAGTGGGAGTCGAACTAAACATATCGACATTAACTATTAGCCATAAAGGGACGTGTTAAAGCTAAGATAGTGGTTATTGAACATATTAGCACTAAATTAATGATTGCTAATAGTTGATGTGATATTAAAGACACCGGTTGATCAATTACCCTAATCGATTGACCAATCATTGAAAAATTATTATACCTATAAAAATTATTAACCAAGCACCGAAAACTTGTAGCTTCTATAGGCCAACCTGAACTCTTAGATACATAGGTATGCTTTCTTTATGGTTAATAAGGATGACCTAAGAGAGTGTCAAGCTAAGGGGGAGCCCTATTAAAAAATCAATTTTTAATGTTTCTTTTTAAATAGTTTTAAAAAATATCTTTAATAAAATATTTTTAGATAATATTTTTTAAAAATTATGTTTGAAAAACATCTTGAAATTTCCTTTGAATTCATTGAAAATGCATTTCAAAAACTATCTTTTTGAAATTACTTTTTGAAAATGACTTTGAAAAATTCCTTGAAAATTTATTTAAATATTATTTTTAAAACTATCTCTTTGAAATTGCTTTTTGAAAATGACTTTGAAAATATATAAACATTATCTCTTTGAAATTATTCTTTGAAAAATTATTTTGCAAAATTTATTTGAGAATCACATTTGCAAATACTTTTAAAAAATTTTGAAAAAGCTTTTAAAACACCTTAAATAGATATTTTTGAAAATATTTTGCAAAGCTTTATAAAAAATATTGATTTTTGAAGAAAAGGATATTTTTAAGTATAAATGATCTTTTAAGAAGGGAGGTTTGACCAAGGATTATTTGATAAATATTGTTGTTGCAAAACAAATGAAGTCCTTTGGATTTAAGAAGTCGAAAAGTAGTTAGGATTCTTTTTGATATATGTCAAATGGGGAGAAGAAAAGTTTAAGTTCGAAACCTTAAGTGTTTCAATTTTGGCATAAGATCTGAAAAGTTGGGTTAAGTATTTAGCCTAACTTTAATAAGTTATTAAACATAAAAAGGGGAGATTGTCATTACAATCGACCTTCAGGATTTTAATGTTTATTTGACAATATGTTTAATAGAGTTTGATCTATGTTGACCTAGTCAAGTGAGAAGTCTAGTTAGGTCAAGTTTGATTGGATGACTAGAAATGATAAAGTCCAATCAGGTCAAGATTGACCAGATGGTTGGTAAAAGATAAAGTCAAAGCAGGTCAAAGTTAACCGAATGCTTGGTAAGGGAAAAGCTCAAGCAAGTCAAGGGTGATCGGATGCTTGACAAGAGCAAAAATCCTAAGAGAGTGAACTTTGATAGTAAGAAATCTTAGAGGAGTAAACTCCAAGCAAGAGAAAAAAATCCTAAAGAAGTGAATCTTAGATAGTGAGAAGTTAGGAGTGAACCTTAGGTAGTGAGAAGTCTTAGAGGAGTGAACTCCAAACAAAAGAAAAGTCTTAAGAGAGTGATCCTTAGACAGTGAGAAGTCTCAAAGGAGTAAATTCCAAACAAGAGAAAAATTCTAAGAGAGTGAACCTTAAACAGCGAGAAGTCTTGGAGGAATGAACTCCAAGCAAGTGTGACCGAAATAAGGTTTTCGATCGATCGTGCACTGAGGACGTGAGGCAGTGAGGGCGTGTCTCAGTTGGGACAACCTTAGGCGTTGATCCAACTGAAGAAATCAATGAAAGTTTCTAAGTCGAGATCAGATAGTCTAAACTGTCAAATAATCTAATCATACATAAACTATTCTAACTTTATTTTATAGGACTTCCATCTTTGTATTGTACTAATTTTATTTTATAGAAAAATAAAGTTCTCCAAAATTAAAAGGAGTTTCGGTTGACCAAACCTACTAGTTCAGTCGACTGATCCAAAAAGAATGGCATAGTTCAGAATCGTATTTAGAAAGGAAGGAAGCACATGTTTAGTCGACTGATTAGGAGGATCATTTGGCTGAACAACTATGAAAAGTGCATATCAGATGAAATAGAATCGAAAAGAAGAAAATTATGAGGATCAGTTGACCAATCAAATGGATCAGTTGACTAGGCAATCAGATTTTATAGGATTTATCTGATCGAATCGAAGCACACAAGGAAAGAGAAGGTTTAGTCGCCTGTTGGAAACAGTCGATTGAACGATATTTAGTCGACCAGATGAAGATTATAAAATAAGCCTTGGGATCCAAGGCTCTTTATCAATTCTCTTAACGGTATCTACTTCTCTATTATTCTGTTCGTGCAAGTACTACTGTTACTACACCAAGAGACTCTCCGACAACCTATAATGAAGCTCTATCATTGAGTTGTTGGTATATTCTTTCTACTTGAATTTACATTAAAGAGGATAGTAGTTTGTTACTATCTCCCTTATTCTTGTATGAGTTTTCCTACTCCGAAAGTTTTTGAAGATGAGAACTTTAGTGGATTGCCCAATCAGTAATAGTCCAAGGGATCATGGGCCTTGAAGTAGTAGCCGTTGGACTGTGAATCAAGTAACTGACCGTGTCTTTCAAGATTTATTTTTTCATTACATTCTGATCGATTTTTTATTAAAAGAAAGTTTTTAAGAGCGATATTCACCCCCTTTATTGCACGATCGGGTCCTACAATGACTTCAGCTCCCTGTTGACTCTATTTAAACTTGACCCACCTAGTTCTTATCTAGGATTTACTTATCTAGTTCTCAACTAAGTCTTATATTGTCTAGCCCTGCTAGGACTTCTACTGTCTAGTTCGCAGCTAGGACTTTAGTTATCTAGTCCCACTAGGGCTAGCTACATACTTGACACAACCTTGTTAGATTACTAAACAAGATAATTTTAAACTTAGCCATACATCAAAACTTAGGTTTGATGTGGAGCTCCCAACACCAATACAATACCTAGCTTCATGATTCAGTCAGAGGAAGAGAGATGTGTAGAGGGTTTATGACCACTATAGAGGTACTAGTATCTAGAATCCATGGGTGAGGAGAGTCTGGCAACAATATCTCCAACTGAGCCATGCCTTCATGTTGTGGATACTAGCACACAGAAGGCTACCTACCCAAGATATGCAGGACTATCTTGAGGACAGATGATGCACCTTCTGCCATCAAAGAGACACTAGAGCATGTGTTCTTCAATTGTGAGTAGATTAGTCAGCTCTAGGGATGGTCAGAGTATGGTTGCAGATGTAACAGGAGATGCCCACCTATCGACGGATACTATGGATTTTTAGGCTCCAGTACCGAGGGATGCCCAACTTGACAAAGCTTGTCACCTTGCCATGCCCACCATGGTTCATTATATTTGGATAGCAAGGAATCACAACATGTTCAAGGGAGTATGTTTTGTTGCATATTTGGTCTTTAGGAAGATATAGATCTATGTGTACCAATCCCTGGACATTTATCAAATCGGACACTTCGTTAGGCATGAGTAGAGGAAAAAAAATAGAAGAATTCTAGAAAAGTGTTGGGCCATGCGAAGGAGAGGGAGGGAGAGAGTAAGTATGTGAAAGAGGAATATGAGGAGGAGAAGATGATCGATAGCAAGGTAATTATTTCATTTCATTTGGTATGTGTGCACTCGATCAAACAATCCAATTTCCCAATGTAATGCTCCAACTTCCAATCCAATTGTAACACTCACTGTATCTGAAAATACGAATCTAAATCTAGATACGCTCGATCGACACGCAAAAATCATACATTTGGACACTACAAGAAAATAAGGCACCACGGCATTGTCATCAAGGTCGGTATTTAATCAAGCATAATCGGTATTACTATCTCATTCTCCTAAATTTAGATTTTTCTCAAAAGCTTTTGTTCTTCAAAGTCAAGCGTGATGGATACATTTTTTGTACTGTTTGCAGGTTGAGATCCATGGACCGATGAAGATATTATCAAAGTTGATTCTAATGCACAAACAAACAAATAAATTTCTGCTATGCTATGCGACATTCCTTTCTGCAGTATCTTGTTCCTCTTATCTAACTTATAATTTCTAAGATTTATGCATTCAATGGCCATTGTAATGCTTAGTTATTTAACTGAACCATTGATCTTAACCTGGCTAGCTTATATGAGTTTCTTCAACTTATTGAACTATTTGATATTCGGAATCACTATAAAACTCTCAGACATTGTACCATACTATCCATTTGTTTGCTGAAATTCTTCAAATTTTGGCACACTGCAATCTTGTTATATGATTCTAATAGTGACTAGAATTCATCTATTTAAGCATGTTTCTGTTTTGATACTTGTGCAATAGTAATGTCACCTTGTGAATCGATTAAATGAGGTTTAAGACATGGAAGTAGCCTAATTAGTCATGATGTATTCTACTTGCATTTATCTTCATCATTTCCCATGGTTTGAAGTAAACTACAGTTGTCAGAAGAGGACAAGGATTCGAATCCTGGCGAAGCCAGGTAATATCCTCCTGCGTCGTGATCAACTGCAGTTTTTCGATTTACCTCCTCACAAATGGTCGTAGAGCCGATCGGATGAAGCCGCTAAGGTGGCGGATTCCACCTTTTGCAGAAGAAGTAAACTGAAATTCTTGAGTTTTTCAAATCCATCTCACACTCGAGCAAGATGGACGAAAAAGACTGATCTTAGTGATAGCACCAACACTCGATTTTCCGTAGTGTGTATTAATAACCGACATTTTAATATGAGATTTTGACTCTTATATTTGTGTTTTGATATGCTCATGTGTTTAAATTTAAGTTTATATTATATTTTACGAGCTTGGATTTATTTTGAACTTTGATGTAATTTATCTTATATTTATGGAATTATATCTAAAAAATTTGAATATGATTTTGTAGGAGATCAAGGAGATTATGGACTCGAGTTACATTGATCCAATTTGAACTTATGGATAGCGTTAAATGAGGAGGTCCACTCTGGAGTGATCTGGATCATTCATCTGGATCTAGAGCGATCTAAGTTATCCAATTCAAAAGAGAGATCATTTACATCTATCAAAACCTGGATCATCAATTTAGATTTGGATTGATCTTATTATTTTAGTAGAAGATAAAATTTATCATCCGGTCCCACATAATTGATTTATGACCATTTATGAGAAGATAAATCAGAAAATTACAGTTAATCTAAATTAATCCTACTTCTGTCGTTCCAACGGTTTTGACCTATGATCATTTACGAGAAAATAAATTGGAAAATTATAATTAACCTAGTTATGCTTCTAGATATGAGGCATCTGGGACTGTTGATTGAGATCTGATTCAAATGAGAAGCTACAGTCTTGGGAGAGGATTGGCAAGAATAGAGAAAAGGGTGTGCAGAACAGAGGAGAGAACGTCGACTTCATCTTCCACCGCCGGCCATCGAAGTTCCATCCTCCTTCATCCATCGAGGTAAGAAGGTTTCCCTTTATCATGCATTCATCATCATCCACCACCGTAGAAGCCAAACAGATTCCCTACTTCATCCGCACGCCACTGCGGAAACTTTGACCATCTCCTTCATTTACATCCCGACGCCATCTTCCTCAGCCTGCCATCACAAGCCATCACCGGAGAGGAAAGGGGATGAGAGGAAAGGGGATTATCTTCCTCCGGACATCATCCAACCACCTCTTCTCCGTCAGATTGGGATCTTTTCTTCAACATCAATCGACGCCATAGTTCTTGCATCCACCGGGGATTCTTCTTCTACAACCGGAGCTTGGGGTTTTCCATCACCGGAAAGAAGCTAGATCCAACAACAACCCTTTCATCCAAGATCCGGTTAGCCATCATTGCAGCTCTTAAAGCTCCAACAGAATCAGCCAACATTCGAGCTTCTTTTTTCCTTCTCAAGGCCAATTCCAATATGATACAAACTTGGAGATGCCCTAGCTTGGTTTGTAAGCACAATTCTGATCTAGATAATACTTCATTATAAATCTGTAGTTTCATTTCTATTTGACCAATTGTTGGAAGAATGTTTAGGTTCCATTCCCTCATGCTTTTGAACTGAAGCTGTTTAAGTCCTTCCATGAGTTAGTCAATTTTGCTTTGGGATTGTTTTGGATGTTTCACTGTTAGTTAGATAGTAGTATGTAGTAGGTTAGATTCCATTCGATGTGATTCAATTATTGTGCTTGCATTTCCATGATTCCTTTACGTTTGTAGTTAGTTTGATTATGTCTCCGCTAATTTTACCATGCTTGTAGTTTAGCAAATTTTTATTTTTGTTAATTGTATTTGTTTCTCTTACTGTCATTAGATTTAGTAGCTTAAACCCCAACCACAAATCATTTATAAATAAATTTGATCCTAAAATTTATCACTCGCCAACTGCATCTCTTGTGAGAGTTACCCTATACTATATTAGTTAGGGGGTTCGATATTAATTTTAATTATAATTGTATCACACCAGTATGGTGTTATAAATTTTGACACCGTTGTTGGGGACTATTCGTGGTGTTTGATAATCTTAGAATTGTTTTAGGAAATTTCTTTTGTGTGTAATCATGGATGCTGCAGTAGTTGAATTGGGAAACTGAATATTCGTTGCATGTTAATACTGAACTTGGAGAGCTTCTACCATGTGCATCCATGATTGTGGATTTATCTCAACCTTGAAGTTGTGAGTTTTTCCAAGGCAAACAATCTTCAATATCTCCATGTCTAGTATGAAAGCAGTTAGGAATGACATAGTAAGAGCTCATGCGTGTTATGGTGTCAGAATTTTGTGTAACAATTAACATTCACAGTTCAGTAATCATAGTTCATTAACAATAAACTCTAAGACAACATAGAATTCGAGCACGTGAAGAGGTTGATCAGATTCTGATCTTCACAAAAATTCAGGATGTAGAGATGCTGAACTCTTGTTTCAATAGATATGCAACTGAGTTTGAGTGAGAATCTGTGCTGCCACCTTGTGTTATTTAGTTCTTGCAATTTCATTGAATCTGAAGCCTAAGAATACAAACTTTTTCATGACACAAACCTGAAACTGCCTTAAGTTTTAATTTCTGAAACTAGGTTCTAAATTCCTAAAATGCAGAGATTGGTCCCATCTTAGAGCGCTTCCTAGAAACAAGAACTTAGAAGCCGCAGCAACCATCTTACCAAGTTGTTTCAGTTCATGATGAAGAACAGTGACACAAAGAATATGTATCAAGTTGAAGCTATAACATGCCAAGTTTTTTTTTTTTTTTTTTTTTTGTGTACCTATCTGATCAGAGAAAAACTTAAATTTCTGGAGTTGGAAATTTCTTTCTGCAGTTTTTTAATCGGTGAGAAGTCCAAGTGATGTTTTTGATCCCTAATTGTCATTTGATGTGCCATCTTCTCCATGAAGCCTTCTCTTTATTGACTCAATAGTCTTTGAGTAAAGGGTTGCTGTAAACCCATAATTTGAATTCTGTAACTGTGCAATGCAGAAATTGAGAAGTTAATTTCAGAAATGTTGCTGCTGTTGGATTACTTTAAGCTTGATTTGGTTTTTTACCAATGCAATAGGATGCACCTCTCTAATTGGTTGGGAAATGATTGTCATAGGCAGAAGAAGAAAGGGGGAAAAAAATATGGAGTCACAGGCTCTGAATTCTGAAATCAAAATTTGTTGTTGTAATTCTGGAATTTATGGAGCTAAGTTTACTTAAGTGTGGGGCTAAATGCAGTTAGTCATTCCAACTATTGGGAAATCAGAACACTCATCTTCAATGGGTTCTATGCAAGTTCGAAGGATGATACAGAAGTTCAGACAGATGTTCACCAAATATATAAAGTTTAGAGTTAGCTAATAAAACTAAAATTGATGTATCAGCTTCAACATGGGCGTGCCAAGCTCTTGTTGCAAGTTTCCAATCAGTAAAAAAACTAAATGGAGCACTTGTTCTCTCAGTGTCATTTGGTGTTTCCTTCTCTTCCAAGCCTTACATGATTTAAAACCTGAACTTCTTTGAATCTAAATTTCTGAAACCAACTTCCTGATTTCTTTGAATCTGATTGCTTTGTTTGAATCTGAATTTCTGAAACCTCTGTGATACAAATGCTCTTGATTCATGTGTGCCAATTTGGAGAATGTTTACAAGCTAGTGGAGGGCTTATCTGAGTATGAAGCTGATTGATAAGTCTGAAAAAAATGCAAGAGTTTAACTAGCCATTCAGGAAGGAAGGGAGAACCATTTCTGTAATCTTCCACTATGTTGTAAAAAATTGATCCGGAGTTCAATCTATTTTCACAAACATCAACTGCAGATAGCACTTTAATCCCTACTCCCATTGTTGTAATAATGGGTCTTGAGATTCTGAGATCTGAAATTGCTGTGAATTCCCCTGTGATTGTTCAGTACCATACCAAATGGAGTTTATACCAACTTGAAACTCAGTTATAAAGCTGTACATCTGAAGTGTAGTGTAGAAATTGTCATCTTCTATGTTATTTGAGTTGAGTAGAAGCAATTCTCAGTCATTTCAGTTGCTTGCAGGAGTTCCTTAAATTTGAATCTGAATTCTGAAATATTGAAATTTATGGTAGCTTAATTCATTGAGTTTTTGTTGAACTTGTTTTTCTGAATTCTAAAATTCATAAAGTTGCTTGCCAAGAACTGAATTGGAATTTCTGAAGTCGAGACTGCATTGCCTAAGGATCAGTCATCAATAGAAGTGTGAAACAAATTGGATTCAACAAGATTATCCTCATGTAATATGATGCAAGCTGTTGGAGGGCAAGGGTCATGAATGAGTATTTCTGAGATTTTGAAATGAGAAATGTTGGGAAAAAAATCTTCAAAGGGATAGAAAGACAATAAGGAAGAGAATTTTCAGAAGTAGCATGTACTTGGATATCAAAATGCACACATTAGAGGTTATTGAAGAACATCATCTCTCACTCAATGAAGTTGTCTATACTGAATCAAATGCAAAGAGTGTACAATGTTGAAACCCCTAGTCATGGTGAAGTATATTTGAAGATGCTCATCTATATAGATCAACTCATCAGGTTTATTCTTTTCAATACTCTCTTACTTTCTCATTAATTCCTTCTCTCTTACCCATTTTGTTTGTTTCACTTAGTTCTCTTTGGCTCTGTTTCAATTCCTAATAAATCTTTTTGATTCATGTATGCTATGTATTGATGTGGTAGAAAATAGAAAATAAACAAGAATATGGTAGTGTAGTGGGACAAGTTCCATTGAGAGAACCCCCATTTTCATATATGATTGTGAGAGTTAGAGTGGAAACATTACCTTGTGAGGTTGCATCTTTCTTAGTTATTCAAATGGATTGGAATCAACATACTTATTGATTAATATAGGAATTGGATTCATGAATGTTTTAATCTTCATAAGTAATTACTTTTTACTATCTTCAAAGTATTGCTAGAGAATTATTTAGGAGGTGAATTTTAGTTCATTTAATAGTTTTGTTTTCTTGCCTAAGACATGCAAGAATAAGTGTGGGGATTTAATAATTGACATTTTGATATGAGATTTTGACTCTTATACTTGTGTTTTGATAGGCTCGTATGTTTAAATTCACATTTATATCATATTTTATGACTTTGGATTCATTTTAAATTTTGATGTGATTTATCTTATATTTATGGAATTATATATAAATATTTGAACATGATTTTATAGAAGATCAAGGGGATCATGGACTCGAGTCGGGCCGATCCAATTTGAGCTTAAGGCTAGGATTAATATCAAGATATGAGCCATCAATCTAGATTTGGATTGATCCCTGCCCTTCATCTAGATCTGAGGCATCCTAGATTGTAGATTGAGATCTTATCTGATTCAAATAGGAAGCTATAGTAATGGGAGAGGGATCGACAAGAATAAAGAAAAGGCACGCAGAACAGAGGAGAGAGCGACGACTTCATCTTCCACCGTTGGCTATTGGAGTTCCATCCTCCTTCATCCATCGAGGTAAAGGGGATTTTCCTTACTCATCCATCTATCACCATCCACTACCGGAGAAGCCAAGGGAATTTCCTACTTCATTTGCATGTCACCATCGAAGCTCCGATGATCTCCTTCATCTACATCTCGATGTCCTATTGGTGCAATCAGCCTTCAAGATTTCAATATTTGACAATATACCTATGTAGGTATATATGATAAGTTTAATTGGATGTGACAATATACCTTCATCAGGACTTAATGCTTGGATGTGAATGAAGTGTAGACAAGTCAAGGTTGACTAGATAATTAGCAAAGGTAAAATCTAGTCAGGTCAAGGTTGACCGAATGACTAGTATAAATCCAAGTAGAAATGTTTGGCAAGGGGAAAGTACAGATAGGTCAATGATAATCAAATATCTAGCAAGTGGCAAGTCCAAGCAGGTCGAGATGATCGGATGCTTGGCAATGAAAAAATCCCGAGTGAACCTTAAGTGGTGAGAAGTCTTGGAGGAACTCCAAGCAAGAAGCCTCGTAGGTTAGATAGACTTATAGGATGGGCTTGATTCTAAGGGAGTGAATTTTAGGTGGTGAAAGTCTTGGAAGATTAAACTCCAAATAAGAGGTAAGCTTAATAGGTCATGTAGACTTATCGGATTAGCTTGATCCTAAGGGAGTGAATCTTAGGTGGTGGAAGTTTTGAAGGAGTAACTCCAAGTAAAAGGTAAGCCTAGTAGGTCAAGTAGACTTATAGGATTATGCTATATTGCTTATTTGTACTTGTATGTTTGTTTTGTAGGAACCTAGAGCTAGAAACAAGACTAGGAAGTAGATAGACACAAATCAGGTGCAACCAGATCAAGTCTGCAGTGAACCAAACTTGACTCGGATCAAATTAAATTCAAGCTAGTGGTAGATTTATCCACCAATTCGGTAGACCAATCCACCAGTTCAGTAGACCGATTGGGTTCAATTAATCGGGTTAGGGTCCTGACTTGGATTGGTGATGTGGCTTGGTTTGATAAACCAAAAAACTAAATCGATAG
Organism: Curcuma longa; assembly: GCF_044706935.1. Classification (NCBI taxonomy): domain Eukaryota; kingdom Viridiplantae; phylum Streptophyta; class Magnoliopsida; order Zingiberales; family Zingiberaceae; genus Curcuma; species Curcuma longa. The sequence goes on from NC_133874.1 coordinate 3,020,759, forward strand.
ACCGATAAATCTTGACAAGGTCATGAGGCTTGGTTCAGATCGTGAAGAATTCGATCTTTTAGATCAGATTTGACCAGATTTGGTAGATCGATAAGGTTTAACGATAGACCAAACACGAACATCAACTCTCTACTCTTCAACTTTGTGCTAAAAAAATAAGATTATGCTCGTACGACTAGGGAAGCACTAGAAGGAGTGCGAAACACTCAGGACTTTCAGACCAATCAATGACTCTTCATTTGTATTTTACATTATATGCTTGTACTTCATTCTTATTTGTGTTTGTGTAAAATCTGTAAAGGGTTTCTCCACCTTTGAAAAAGTTTCGAAAAGGAGATATGTTAGTGGACGGACGCCTCTCGTTTATAGGACTTGGAATACCAACCCTAAAGGTTGGAAACCAAGTAAATGCATATGTGTCCTTTTATTATTGTTGCTTTATTTATTATTCTGCCGTAAGTACTACTCTGATAGAATGAACACGATGAAATTAACGAAGAGATGCAATTGATATTCACCCCTTCTATCAATCTCCACATATCCTAAACCATCTTTCTCAGCCTGTCATCGCAAGCCATCACCAAAAGAGGAAAGGGGATTCCCTTCCTCCAACCATCATCCAGCCACCTCTTCTCCATCAGATCAGGATCTCTTCTTCAACATCAGTTGACACCACAATTCTTCCATCCATCAGGGATTCTTCTTCTAAAACATTGGGGTTTCCTATCGCCGAAAAGAAGTCGGATCCGATAACAACCCTTTCATCCAAGATCCAATCAACTATCATTGCAATTCTTAAAGCTCCAACAGAATTAGCCAACATCCAAGCTTCTTCCTTCTCACAACCAATTCCAATCTGATAACAAGCTTGGAGATGTCCTAGCTTAGTTTGTAAGCACAATTCTGATCTAGAGAATACTTCATTGTAGATATGTAGTTTCATTTCTATTTGATTAATTTTTGGAAGTATGCTAGGTTTCATTCCCTCATCCTTTTGAACTAAAGTTGTTCAAGTCCTTCCATGAGTTAGTTAATTTTGCTTTGGGATTGTTTTGGATGTTTCAGTATTAGTTAGATAGTAGTATGTAGTAGGTTAGATTTGATTTGATTACTATGCTTGCATTTCCATGAATTCTTTTACAATCATAGTTAGTTCGATTGTGCCTCCATTAATTCACCATGTTGTAGTTTAGCAAATTTTCATTTTTGTCAATTGTATTTGTTTCTCTACTATCATTATATTTAGCATCTTAAAATCCAACCCTAAAATTATTTATAAATAAATTTAATCCTAAGATTTATTATTTGTCGGTTGTATTTTTTATGAAAGATGATTCGAGTTACCCTTACTTACATTAGTTAGGAGATCTGACATTAATTTGAATTGTAATCGTATCATGATAATACGGTCTTATCATGCATCTTTGTGGTTGTTTGCATTTGATCAATTTCTATTTGCAATATATAAACTTAATCATTATCCAATTCCTTCCGGTGCTATGCCTTGTTCAAGCCCCTATGTCTAGAAGCTTACCAGAAGTCGCACCTTGGCAAAAGCTACATCTAGCACCGTTGTAGATTACTCATCAAATTGACTAGATCATTATGTGATATAAAGAAGGTAGTTCATCAGTAATTCGACAAAAATAACTAAATATGAATTTAGTAATAAATTTATAAATATAATTGTAATTAAATTTATAAATAAATTAATAATATATTTAACATAAAATTAAGAATGGAATTTATATTAAAAATTAATTTTATTTGATGAAATTAAAAATAGATTTAAATAGTTTTTTAATTTATTTTTAAAATTAGAGATGAAACATTTTAGTAATTAGCGACACTAAACTTTCACAAATGGATGTCTCAACGGAAAAGTAGCATTTTAGTAATTAGCCCTGTTTTCACAAATGGATGATGTCTTAATGGAAAAATCCTGTCTGTTTTCTTTTCTTGCAGTGATCCTCACCGATCGACGCCCTCAATCTTGTCCTCCACCTCGGCGTAGAGCTGGCGCAGGCGCTCCAAGTTCTCCTCCGACGTCTCCCAGTAACCGCGGCCGTTGGCCTCAAGGAAGGTCTGCACCAGCTTCCGGAAGGAGTTGGGGTTCGTCTCAATCAGCCGCCGCCGCATCGCCTCGTCGTCGATGAAGGTGGAGTTGGCCTCCTCGTACACCCAGTTGTCCACCTGCCCCGACGTCGCGCTCCACCCCACGGTGTTGGTCAGCCGCTTCTCGATCTCCCGCACCCCCTCGTAGCCGCTGGACATCATCCCCTCGTACCATTTGGGGTTCAGCAGCTTCGTCCGCGCGTCCAGCCGCACCGTCTCCGACAGCGTCCGCACCTGCGCGTTCGCCGTCGTCGTGTCCGCGATGTACGCGCTCGGCTTCTTCCCGTCCCGCCGCAGCGACTGCACCAGGTTCGTCGGGTCGGAGTCGAAGTAGTGGCTCACGTCCGTCAGCGAGATCTCCGAGGAGTCCAGGTTCTGGAACGTCGCGTCCGCCGTGCTCAGCGCCATCTCGAACGCCTTCCGCTTCTCCGTCATCCCCGCCCCCGGCGCGTCGCAGTCGAAAGCGAAGGACTTGCGGCTCAGGTACATGTCCTGCAGCTGCTTCTCGTCGTTCCACGACGAGTTCTCCACCGCCAGGTTAACGTTGGAGGAGTACGACCCGGAGGCGTTAGAGAACACCCTCGTCGCCGCCTCGCGCACCGCCACGCCTAGCTCCGCCGCCTGCTTCAGCGCGTGCTTCCTCACGTAGTTCTGCTCCTCCGGCTCCTCCAACTCCGCCACCATCTTCACCGCTCGATCTAGCAGATTCATCTGCACATCAAGGTATAGTTGTATAAGCTACAATCCAATCTAATCGAGCACAGTTCATCCTTTCAATCCTGTTATTTACCTGGTTGATGAACAGATCGCGGAAGACACCGGAGCAATTGACGACGACGTCGACCCTGGGCCGCCCAAGCTCCTCCAAGCTGACGGGCTCCACTCGGTTCACGCGGCCGAAGGTGTCGGCCACCGGGCGCACTCCGATCATCCAGAGCACCTGAGCCAGTGACTCACCGTACGTCTTGATGTTGTCGGTGCCCCACAGCACGAGCGCGACAGTCTCGGGATACTTCCCTCCGTTGTCCGCCTTCTGCCGCTCCAGCAGCCGATCGACCACTACCTTGGCGCTCTGCATCGCTGCGGCCGTCGGAATCGCCTGCGGGTCCAGCGCGTGGATGTTCTTCCCGGTGGGCAGCACTTTGGGGTTCCTGATAGGGTCGCCGCCGGGGCCGGGTTCCACGTAGCTGCCTTTCAGCGCCTGCTTCAGACTCGCGAGCTCGTTGTCCGCCACCACCAGCTTCAAACAGACTCCCAGGTACTCGAACAGGGTCCTCAGCTTCTCCCTGTCCGCCCTGATGAACTTCGTCTTGGACAGGTACTGCACCCAGGGTTCCACCAACGCAAACCCGAGCATCGAGGTCAGCTTCTCCGCCACGTCCACCACCTGCCCTTTCTTGTTCGTCGTGCGGTCCACGAAGGCCGAGATGGCACCGCGCGACGCCTCTGTTATCTGCTGGAGGAGCTGCACGTCCGCCAGTATCCCCTTGTCGTTACCCCTGTACAGGTCTTCGATGTTCCTCCCCACGCACTCGGCCAGGATGCCGGGAAGTGAGTAAATGCCGTCCTCAGGGCGATCGAGCGCCGCAATGTTCACCAGCGTAGCCACTGCCTCCATCGCCGAGGGAGGCTCTCCGATCACATGGAGCCCGCACGGCAAAAGCCGAGACTCGATCTCCATGATCTTGGAGTAGACCTTACCGACCACGAGGTCTCTCTCTTTGGGCGAGAGCTCCTCGCCTTCCTCCGGCAGAAGCACGTCCTTGTCGAGGTTGCATTGCCTGGCGGTGCTGACGATGGAGCTCACAATCTGCGGGCCGCGTCCGGTGTCCTTCAGCGACTGGTAGGAGGCGATGAGTTCAGCGAGTTGCTTGAGCCCCTTGTAGAGCCCGGCGTTCTCCGCAGGCGGCGTCAGGTAGCTGATGGTGTTGGCGTAGCTCCGGCGCTTGGCGATGGTGGCCTCGGAAGGGTTGTTGGCGGCGTAGTAGTAGATGTTGGGGATGTTTCCGATGAGACTGTCGGGGTAGCAGACGTCGCTCATGCCGACCTGCTTCCCGGGCATGAACTCGAGCGAGCCGTGCGTGCCGAAGTGGAGCACGGCGTCCGCCTTGAATATCTTCTCCACGAAGGAGTAGTAAGCGGCGAAGCCGTGGTGGGGGCTCGCCGACTTGGAGAAGAGCAGTCGCATGGGGTCGCCCTCGTAGCCAAACGTGGGCTGAACGCCGATGAAGACGTTGCCATACTGCTTGCCGTAGACCAGAAGGTGCTCGCCGTCGGAGTTGAGGTTGCCGGGGGGCTTGCCCCAGCTCTCCTCCAGCAGAGAGGCGTAGGGAGTGAGAGCCAGGTACTCGCGGGTGGTCATCTTGTGGGCGACGTTCAGGTTGGGGCTGCTGAACTTGGCCTCCTTGTCGTGGATGACGTCCTCGATGAGGGCTTCCGGGGTGTCGGGAAGGCCATCGACATTGTACCCATCTCTCTTGAGATCTTTGAGGACAGAGTAGATGGAGGAGAAGACATTGAGATAAGCTGCTGTTCCTACATTCCCCTTGTCCGGTGGGAAGCTGAACACTGTGATTGCCACTCTCTTCTCCTCCTGTTTCACACAAATGCAATTCATCTATGAGCTAAGCCATTGGAGAAGAACGACAAAGAGAAATTGGAAGAAACATGCCTTGGATTTCCTCTTTAACTCTGCCCATCGAATGGCCCTCGTGCATAGCTGCTCCACTCTCTTATGCAGTGCATGCGATTTGCCTGAGGCCAGCGGAGAAACAGCGAGTAAGCAATTAATGGAGGAAAGGAAGGAAGGAAGGAACAGGGCCTGTCTGACCTGTTCTTGCATCACGACCGGAAAAGACAATCGGTTCCATCCCACCGTCAAGCTCCGGAAGGGCCACCTGCAGAGCCACTTGGATCGGATGCAAACCCAAGGTGCTGTTGAGCCACTCCTCGGTGGTCTGAAACACCAGCGGCAGCGCCACAATGTAAGGCACGTCGAGCTTCCTCAACGCCTCGATCGCCCTCGGATGGTCTTGCCTCGCCGGGCCGCCCACGAGCGCAAACCCGGTGAGCGACACCACGGCATGGACGAATGGCCTGCCCGTGATCGGGTCGATCAAGTACCGCTCGACTGGTCCCGAGAAGTCAAGCCCGCCCGCGAAGATGGGGATTACCTTGGCGCCGCGAGCCTCGAGCTCCATGATCACCGCGACGTAGTGCCCGTCGTCGCCGGTGACAATGTGGCTCCTCTGCAGGACCAGCCCGACGACGGGGGCGTTGGGTTCCTTGAGCCTCTCGGTGGCGTCTCGCCGGGTGCCGTACCAGTTGAGGTACTCCTTCACGTCGTCGAACATGCGGGAGGCGAGCGGATGCCAGATGCCACTGTCGAGGAAGAGGACGGGTTCGTCGTACTCGATTTTGGCGGCCTTGAGGGCGGGCACGTAGGAGCCGGCGATCATCTTGAGGAAGTTCTGGAGGTTGTCCGGCGAGCCGCCGAGCCAGAACTGGAGGGAGAGGATGTAGAGGCGGGCGTCCTGGGCCTTGTCGCTCGGCAGATACTTGAGCACCTTGGGGAGGGTGCGCACCAGCTTCAGCATACTGTCGGCGAAGCCGGCGGACTGCTTCTTGTTGCGCTTGAAGAGCTGAAAGAAGGGGCTCTTCGACTGGCCCAGTTGGGACATGCTGAAAGTGCCGAGCTTGTTGAGTCGCATCACCTCCGGCATCGAGGGGAAGACCAGCACGGCGTCCATACGATCTCTTTGCTGCTCCACTGCCGTCTTCACCTTCAGCGCCAGCTCCTCCACGAAGATGAGCGAGCCGATGAAGACGTTGGCGTCGGCCAGGTCGTCGCAGAAGGCGCGGTACGTCTCCTCGTCACGCAGCTCCTCGACCAAGTAGCCCACGACCTCGAAGGCCGCGTGCCGACGAGCGGCGTTGAGGGCTAGCACGGCGGCAGACAGCGCCGACTGGTACTGCGCCTCGAGGACGACGTAAACTACCTTGACGCGGGGGAGGCCGCCGGAGGCGTCAGGGACGATGCGCCGCACCTCTGGCTTCGTCTGCGTGAAGAGACCGTTGCCGACGGCGGCGCAGGTCACGCCGCCGCGGCGCACGCTGCGGAGGAGCGTCCTCCGGGGGACCACGGAGTGGAGGAAGAAGCTCTTGCGAGCGAGCACATCGGATTTGGCGATGGGGTTGGGCAGCTGGGCGGCGAAGGAAGTCGTGACCAGCGACGACATCAAGGTACGATTAATCTCGCCGCGATTCCTGCTGCTCTTCAACTCTTAATTTGGCGTTTCTGCTCTTTGCTGGTGGCTTCGTCCCCAAGTGAGAGTCTGCGAAAGGAGGAGGAAGATCAATTATAATAATGGTAGTGGTGATCAGTGAGAGGAGGGATGGGGACGGCGAAGGTGGCGCTGGTGATCGAACCAGAGACACGTGGCGGCGACAAGAACACGAAGCCGTCGGGGTGGGTTTAGTTGCGAGAAGAGACTGAGGACAGGCGTGGAGTGGGGCGGCGTGGATTGCGATCCCTTCGGCGCGGCTTCTGATTGGCCAGCTGGGATTTCCGCGCGCTGCCTCAGGATAACAGAGCAGAGCTTTGATGCGATTCGATTCAGATTCAATTTTGATAAATAGATGCTGCGTTACTTTTCTAATGGTCGTCGTTTTTTTAAAATTTTTTTATAATTCAGATATTTAATTTTTCAAATTAGAATTATTTTTTATGTACTCTAGAAGTGATTGGATCAAGTATCTACTTGTCACAATTCTCAATCTCGAGTAGCGGCTGAGGCCACTGTAGACCATGCTCTAGTTGATCTAGAAGGATTTCAGTTTAGATCTAGCTCAAGCTCAAGCCTAAGTTGATTCTATATGTTTCGATTAATACATCGTAGATGATACAAATACCGATTCAAGGCTTTGCCGATGTGCATGCTCCTTGAAGAGAATCGATCGTGAGAATGAGATTTCTTGAAAAACACTCAACAAAGAGGGTTAGAATGACACCGAGATTGGATCCCAGCAAACCACTTTGACGCTCAAGTTAGAGTTCGGCGCAAGAGAGAAAGCAACGAAAGGCTTGAAGAAAGTAGGGTTTATGTGTGTGCATACCTGTTTATAGCAGTTGATCTCCGAGATATTCGTAATCGCTTGAGAAATATTCTTTCATACCTATTCCGCTTTTTGGAGGAACTTTATCTGTTTATCTGTATCGTTCTTGTTTTTGCGAATAAATTGGTTCTATTTTCTCCGGATTAGGCGGAACAGCCAAGTCTTCAATAAATGTCGCGTGCCGGCGGTGAGTCTCAACTGCAGGGATGAGGTCGGTGCGTGATGCAGGGAATAAGTCATAAGGTCAACAGGTGATGTCGGGACCAAATCATGAAGTCAGTATGTGATACAGGGACCTAGTCATGACGTCGACAAGTGATGCTGAGACCAAATCATGAGGTCGATATGTGATATAGGGGGTGTGTAAGGGTTAGGGCAGGAACTCGGTACATGTTTGAAGAGACGGAACGAGACCGGAGAGAGCTCGGTAGATTTTTACAGAAGCGCACCAAGGTCAGAGAAAGAGGTCGGGATGTCCTAAATTATACCCTTACACCTTTTTCAGCTTCTCCCATTGTATCCGACCTCCACGTCATCTCTAAATATCGATACCAGATCACTATGAATGAGTCAGGCTTAGCATGGTCAAGGTGGCTCACCAGGAGGTATGCCTGACTAGTCCAACTTGGATCATTTTGTGACTGTGCTTGCTAGTGCAATTGGATGTTTGCAATGTTTTGATATATTAGAAACGATATATTAAATAGAATTCAAATGAGTGATCAAATATTTAGTAAGGATAAAAATAGTTTCATAGGTATTAACAAGTGGAAAGTCTAATAAAGATTTGATAATAAAGAAATTTAATATGTGTTAGTAAGTGAAAAATATAGTTGCAAGTAGAGAGACCAACAAAAAGTTGGTAGTAGAAGCATGAGGAAGATCAAGGAGGATTGAATACAATTGATAAATAATGAAAGTTCAAATAATTTAAGGATTAGATGTTTGATAAATGATAGGAGCCCAAGTAGATCAAGGAGGACTAGATATTTAGCAGTGTGGAATTCTTAGCAAGTTAAGTTTGACCTGAGGTTGAGCAAAAAGAAGTATTAGTGAGTTAAGGTTGACTTGAGGTTGGACAATGGATGAAGTTCCAAAGAAAAAATCTCTAGGTAGAAGTTCTCGTATGACGAGGTTGAATTGTACTAGGCAAACGAGGAAGTTCTGGAGATATGGAGTCTCTTGGAATAATGAGATTCAACTTTAGAGTGATTGAGTTAAAATATTCAATTGACGACTGATTTAATCAACTAATGATTGAGTTGATTAAACAGTTGACTCAAATTAAAATGATGGTAAATAAAATATTTATATTTGGGAGTCAATTGATTGTAGTCAAAGACATTATCAATAAAATATTTATATTTGGGAGTCAATTGATTGTAGTCAATTAAGATATTATCAATTGACTGATGACTTAAAATAATGACCAATGCTAATCTAGGAATTCAAGAAATGGTTCCAATCTAGAAGAATTAGTCGTGATTTAGATGAAACAGGAAATTGTGTCTAGGTTAGTTGATTAGGATATAGGTGAAAAATAATCAATTAAGAAAAATATCAATGAGTTGACTAATGGAGAAAAATAATCAATTGAGAGCAAAGATTGAGTCGATTGGATGAAGTAACTCAGAAGAAATGGTCATTGGAGAATAGAGGATTAGTTAACAGATGACGATAAACCAGTCGATTGATCAAGCAAATTTCTAAAACAACTAGTTATAAAAGGAAGAAGGCTTGGAGGCTTCAATTTCATGTTCTTGTAAGAGTGTTGTTGCATTCTTGAGTCGTCTTTGAGTAATTGAAAACAAGATAAAACAATTAAAAGAGAAAATATCATTAGTAATTATTTTCTTATATTGTATTTATTTTTTGCTTCTAAATGTATTTGCTATCATCAACAAGTGATTATAATAGGTTTCTTCGTCTGTAGAGAATATCATAGAAGAAGAAACATTGTGAAATTCTAGAATTAATCCATACGGATCATGGGTCATAAAGTAAAAAATCAAAAGTTTTTAAACCACATAAATTGATTTGTCTTGTTATGTGATTATTTTTTTTATATGTGGGGCCAATCATAAATGGTGCAACCACTTTTGGATCTGTCTATAATGAATCTTTTGAACGTATGTTTTTATTCCAATACCCCGAGTGGTACGAGAATTTTAGGGATTAATGAGTGAAATGCATGCCAAATGTACGTATAATAGTATTCTACTATTAGAAACCGATCCAAATGGGGAACGCAATCACAGGCTGGACATCTGGATTGGCCGCCGTATGTGCTTCCCGATTTATCCTAGTGGTCGGTGGAAAATTTCCGTGCACTACAAAAATAAAGGCAATTTGTGATGAATTTTACGACGAAAAAACCTAGAATTTTCGTCGCAAATAGGACTTGCGACGAATTTGGCGACAAAAAATTTTTCGTTGGTAATAGCTCGCCGCAACCTATGGCGACGAAAAATTTGAAATTCGTTGGAAATTTAGTGACGATAAATAAATTCGTCGCAAAATTCATCGTAAGTTTTAGCGACAAAAAAAAATATTCGTCGCTAAATTTAGGGACGAAAAATGATTTCGTCGCAAAGTTTGGGACGAAAACAATTTTCGTCGCAAGTTTCAGTGACAAAAAATCTCGTATGCGAATTGCGCCAAATTGGCGACGAAAACATAATTTCGTCGCCAATTTGGCGACGAAAACATAATTTCGTCGCCAAATTGGCGACGAAATTAGAAATTCGTCGTCAAATACGATATACAGTGTAATTACGATAAGTTTGCGACGAAAAGTGGATTCGTCGCAAAAATCATCGCAAATTAAAAAAAAAATTCACAGATTCATTCTGTTTCTTCAAAATATGAAACCTGTTTACAATACAATATCCACAACCACATCTACAAATACAATACAAACATACAACACATCCACAAACATATAAAAACATCCACATAACATCCAAACATATCCATAAACATATAAAAACATCCACATAATATCCAAACACATCCACAAACATAAATACATATTACTTACTTACACATCCATATAAACAACAACTCAAATTAAGTTATGATGTATCAAACATAACATCCAATAGTAACATACATAATAAACAAGTCCACATGTATCAAACATAACTAAATATGAAACATAAACTCCAAATGTATCAAACTAACATAACATCCAAATCCATAATAAAATACATACATAAGAAAGTATCAGCTGAATGACGACCAGAAAGAAAAGTATCACCGTCCACGGAATCAACCTCGGGTAATACTTTCTGCATCACTGATTTGTTCTTCATCATAATTTCTTTTTTTGTTCCTACATAAAAAAATAGAAATATTAAAATATTAATTTTACAAATAAAGTAAAATATGTAAAAATTTACCTCTTCGCCATCCTTGGTTTCATCAACCCTGTTAAAAATAAAATAATAATATTAATTAGTAACTAAAAAAGAGTTACAAATAGGAATAAGTAAAAGCAATATTAAATGTGTGAAAAATTAAAATGATACACAACTAGGCTATCAAGAATCATCGTCTTCGTCTTCACCGGTCATCGAGAACATCTGCAAGCTGACTCGGAGCGGAACCTAACTGAAAATGCTTCATAATCAATTCCTACTGTCTGTGCATTTCTCTCATTTCTTCAGTTTGTTGTCTGCGCATTTCTCTCATTTCTTCATCCTTTTGATTAATTATTCCTTTTAAATGAGAGACTTCTTCAGTTAGGTTGTCTATTTGTGCCCTCATTGTCGGTTGGGTGGAAGAAGAAGAAGAGGTGGCAGGAACTCAATGAGTTCTGCTCCAGAGAACCCAATCCCAATATCCTCCCCCCCTTCGATCCTCCAGTCACCTCTAACCAGATATTTAGGTCATTTCCTACGGAGGGCTCAGATCCATCACTAGCACTTGAATTCCTCTGTACTAGCTCGGCCTCTTCATAAGGAATAATTAATCACCTTCATCAACCGCGAAGGCAAGGTGAACTACGTCAAGTTCCACTGGAAGCCCACCTGCGGCGTCAAGTGCCTGCTCGAGGACGAGGCCATCACCGTCGGCGGGAAGAACCACAGCCATGCGACGCAGGACCTCTACGACTCCATCGCCGCCGGAAACTACCCGGAGTGGAAGCTGTTCGTGCAGGTGATGGATCCGGACACGGAGGAGAAGTACGACTTCGATCCGCTGGACGACACGAAGACGTGGCCGGAGGACCTGCTGCCGCTGCAGCCGGTGGGCAGGCTGGTGCTCAACCGGAACATCGACAACTTCTTCTCGGAGAATGAGCAGCTCGCCTTCGGGCCGGGCCTCGTCGTGCCGGGCATCCACTACTCCGACGACAAGATGCTGCAGTGCAGGGTGTTTGCCTACGCCGACACGCAGCGCTACCGGCTCGGCCCCAACTACCTGATGCTGCCGGTGAACGCCCCCAAGTGCGCCCACCACAACAACCACTACGACGGACTCATGAACTTCATGCACAGGGATGAAGAGGTGCTCAACTATATATATCAAAGATTGATCTTTAATCTTCAGCAGATCCTAAAATTGTTCTTGCTCTTCTTGTCAAGGTGGATTACTATCCTTCCAGACACTCCACGCTCCGGCATGCAGAGAGATTCCCAATTCCAAACCGCATAATCACTGGCAGGCGTGAGAAGGTCAGTCTTCTTCTTCTTCTTCTTTCAAAATTACTGAAACAGAGTATCTATATGTTCTCTCATGAACGCAGACTGTGATTCCCAAGCAAAATGATTTCAAGCAACCTGGAGAGCGATACCGCACCTGGGCACCTGACAGGTAAAAAACTCTCGTATCTTCTCACTGATTGCACCGTGCTTCTGCAATCAAAACCTAAGCTTTAGTTCTGGCGATGCCTCAGGCAAGAGCGTTTTGTCCAGCGATGGGTAGAGGGACTAGCCCACCCCAAGGTCAGCCATGAGCTCCGCAGCATCTGGGTCAACTATCTGTCACAGGTAAAACTCCCACCTCGTCGGAGATGAATTAACAATGGATTTGCAGTGTCTAACTCTCTCTCTGTTGAATGTGGTTGCAGTGCGATGCGTCTCTGGGGCAGAAAGTGGCAAATCGCCTCAACATCAAACCGAACATCTGAGGAGGATGATGATACAGAGGCATCATGAACAGCACGTTGAGCCCGTGAAGCCAGTGGACAGACTGCTTGTCGAATTTCGAATAAGATGACTGCTAGTTACGTGTAATCAGCCAAGCATACATGTTTGGTTTTATTTGTACTATGAAACAAAATGATCATAATAATAATAATAATAATAATGTTTAATATAATAGCAGTTGTGGAGCTCTTCTTTAACTTTGCCTACCTTATTAATTTACTTACCTTGATATTTGAAATCCTTTTTAAGATTAAGTTTAATAAAATGCTTAATTATTTGATGCCCCACGCAATCGTTATCTGACTCTAGCCACTGCCTTATCTTAAAAAAATAAAAAATAAAAATAAATTCCAATCAGCCGGTCCCACAGAAATTTCCCATCGACTATCAAGGTAAATCGGAAAGCGCATACGGCGGCTAATGTTACACCCTTTATCTGTGCATTTGGCATTGTATTCTTTATTTCCTAGTTCGGAGGACTGCTCGTATATTTGTGTGTTTCAGGACGGAAAACGGAGCAAAACAGGCGAAATGGAGCACCTATTGAAGATATGACAAGACAGGGTCGTGCCTCAAAGGCACGGCCGTGTCTATCACCTCCAGGGGCCGTGCCTACATAGCACGGGCGTGCCTTCATCCAGAGATCCAACAAGCTGAAGCCGTGCCCCAAAGGCACGCCCGTGCCTTCCTCCTGCAGCAGCCAGACATGGCCGTGTCCCTCAGACACGGCCGTGTCTCCTCATCAGAACCATGCCAAGACATGGCCGTGTCCCTCAGACACGGCCGTGTCTCCCACCAGAGGAGCACCTTCCTTTGGCCGTGCCTCACAGGCACGGGCGTGTCTCCCAGCAGAGAGCAGACTGCCCTATGGCCGTGCCTCACAGGCACGGCCGTGCCTCCCAACAGAGCTTCAACTCTTCGTGGTCGTGCCTCACAGGCACGGCCGTGCCTCCACCACAGCTGGGCGGCCACACCAGGCCGTGTCTCCCAGACACGGTCGTGTGACGGGGGCGTGCCTGACCGAATTTCAGGGCATTTCGTGGGGGCCTATAAATAGACCCCCTTGAAGAGCCCTAGAAAGGGGGGGAGATCTTGGAGAGCCACCGGAGTGTGCTAGAGCCACCGACGCCTTATTCCGGAGCTAGATTCGACGATCCGTTCATCCGTCCGGATACTCCATCACATCTACGCCTCACCTTCGCAGAGAGTGCAGTCCGGAGAAGAAGAAGCTCATCGATAAGTCCTATTTCCTGTTTTCTCTTAGATTCTTGGAATATGATGGATTATTTACCATCTTCTCTGTATTGTAACCTCCCCGATATGGAGTAGTCCTCCAGATTCTAGGATGTAGGAAGAATCGGGGTTATTGGATGATTGTAACTTTGGATTTATTAATCTACCATGTTCTATGATATGATTGTGCAATTGCTTTGTGGATTTATGCTTTATGCTTATTTGATGATATGCTTGTGAATAGTATGAATCCATAAGGGTAGAGATTATTTGGAGTTTGAGGAATTCTTAGGATCGTATACCCGGGACGACTCGTGACAGGAGGAGAGTCTTAACCGGACCTTCCGAGGGATTGCTTAAGCTTTGAATAATATTTATGAGGGATAATTAACAGTTGCTTAGTGTTGGGGAGAGGTTTCTAAAAGGATACCCTGTGACAGGGGTAGGAATCTAGTAGTATTCTGGGGCGCCTGAGTGACACAGGAAAGTCTTGAATCAGACTATCTAGAATCATCTCAAACCAACATAAGTAACATTAGAACACCATTGATTTATTCCGAGGAAGCCTGACGAGGTCTAATTGGATAATTTGGTTAGAATCCCTACAATTGTGTAATCATTGAGGAATGATAGAGGATCCAAGTCAATCAATCAATATCCCGAGGAATTCGAAGTCCTAGAGTCACTTTCCACATATTGTCACAGTCGAATTATATCTTCGAACTAAGGTTTAGGAACTCTAGAACACTCTTTCTCCCCCACACCAAACCATTCCCTATGAACTCTCCACTCTTATTGTGCTAGGATAGTAATTAATTCCACGGTCCCTGTGGATTCGATCTTTTATTACTTGGCGACATTCCGTATATTGCGAAACACGCATCAAGTCATGTAAGAAAATTTAATGTTGGTGAACGTTTGACCTTTCTAATTGATGCATTCTCTTTCCATATCTTGTATCATAATGCTCACTTATAATTAAACAAGTCATCATCATTGTTAAGATGCGTCAACTCTCAACTCTTTGGGAGGCTGCATGAATCTTATACCTCCATTGAGCACTACATAATACTATATCACTACTAATTGCGGAAGTAAAAAAAGAGATTTTACCAGAAACCAGAGATTAGATCTCCCTTTGGCTATATAGAGCAATCTTTTACTAAAACACTATCTTTCTTGGATAATATATTACTTCTTTATGTTTGTTAGAATCAGTTGGTAAAGGTAGCGCCTTACCAGAGTTATCTTTGAGCTTCTCCTTGCTTGTTGCGTAGAAGGAAGAGATTTGTTGTTGCGAAGAGGGAAGGAAAGGAGGTGCGGTGGAGGCAGTGTCGTGGGGCAAAGGAAGGTTGATTGCTCACGACAGAGAATCGTCGGGCGGAGGCTGGTAGTGACGACGACAGTGATGCGGCGATGGTCGCGTTGGAGAAGGAAGTAGCAACGACGGTAGAGAAGCGTCGGCTGGAGGCTGGTAGCGACGATGACAGTGGTGCAGCAACGATCGCGTTGGAGAAGGAAATAGCAACGACGGCAGAGAAGCATCAGCCGAAGGCTGGTAGCGACGATGACAGTGATGCGACGACGATCGTGTTGGAGAAGGAAAAGGGTTTCGAAGGTTTCCTCCTTCAACGCGACAGGGAAATTTCGGGGGAGGAGGGGAAGGTAGGGTTTCGGGGAGGAGGGAAAAGGATTCAAGGAGGAGGGAAAAGGATTTCTATGGTTTTGGGCAGAAGCTCCGGAGAAATCTGACGAAGAGCGCCCATTCGCAGGAAAAAAACTCCACGTGGCATGACACACGTGGAATGCCACGTGTGTCATGCTACGTTTCCTGCTAACTTTTCCTGCAATGTATCATTTTTGTTTCTAAATACCCTTTGGATTCGTAGGGCTCCGTAATGGTTATTTACATTTATTTTTTTTAAATAATTCAGATATTTAAATTTTTAAAAATGATATAACATTTTCTTTGATTTATCTATCGAATAAATCTAAAAATATAAATAACTCTTCATCCAAAAGGCAATATTTTAAAATTTTCATAATATCGAAGGAAAATGATCAT
>NC_133874.1:3036539-3093029 GCF_044706935.1 Curcuma longa
ATTTGGGCACAAAAAGGAGTCACAAATGTTCAGAATGATAGTGAAAATGGTGGATTCTAAAGTGCAAGAATTGATCTTGGGAACTAATGGAAAATCAAGTTTGACACTAATGTGCCATTTCTGAATTTTGGAATTTTTTGTGGGGTTGTTTCAATAGCAATTTACTGAGCTACACTGCTGGGAATGTGTGGAGTTTAGAAGGCTACAGAATTCAGAAGCTAAGCTGAGTTAAAAGAAGTTCTATGGCTGGAAATAAAAGGGAAAAACAGAGAGGTGAAAATTTGAGAGGAAGCTGTGAAAAACTGAATTGTTCTTGGAAATTCTGAATTTTTTAAAAGCCTTGTGGAAATGTTATGATGCTAAGTTACTGAAGCCAACTCGATACAAATCTGTTAAGTGTTGAAAGAAATGTTATTTGGGTGTAATTGAGAGGAATCAGGGGCTGAAACTCATGCTAAAAAAATGAAATGCAGAATTTTTAATGGGCTGTGAAGAATGGTGTGGCTGCTGAGATGAATCTGATCAGTTCGTCTTCAGGAAATCAATTGTGATTCATTTGAAGAAGTGGATTGAAGTGTAGCAAACTAAGGGCACAAACTCAGATTCTAAATGCAGAAACAAAGAAAACAGAATAAAAAAAAATCAGAAAAAACAAGAGTTTGTATCAAGAATCTGATCATCTGATGAATCCAAGAAAAACCTACTTCAGTTTAGTCACTCTCTAAACAACAAATGCAGATGTCAAGTAATTCAATCTGTTGAGGGCAGCAAGAAAAAAATAATAATGAAGAAAACAGAAACAAAAGAGGAAGAAATAAGAAAATGGAAGAATGTTTCAAGAATTTGATCGGTTGATGAACCACATGGGAACCTACCCCATTTCAGTTGTTTACTAAACAACAAATTCAGATATCAAGTGGTCCCAAGTGTTGATGGCAGCAAGAAAGGAAATCAGAAAAAAATCAGAAAAACCAGTTTGCAGTTTGGTTTTTCAGCCACTTTGACAAATTTTTATGGGACTGATCTGAGCTCGAATTTCACAGAACTTCGCATGGTTATTGGCAGAATCAATCAAGCTTCATGATGCAAAAATAATGGAAGCAAAAGAGCAAGAAACAAGAGAGAAAAGCAAGATTTCGTTTTGAGAAAAAACAGTTTTCAGCTTTGATTTTCAGCCATGTTCTCTAATTTTGCTGCTACTAATCCGAATCTGGATTTCACGAAAATTTTGCATGGATATTAGCTTTATCAATCAAGCTTCATGATGTAAAAAGAATGGAAGCAAAAGAGCAAGAAACAAGAGAGAACAAGCCAAATTTCAGATTCAATTTCAGTAATTTTCAGATTTAAACGTGCAAATGATACATTGAAATTTTGGACTCGTGTGAAGTGAATTTTGTTTTCTGATGATTGGATGCTATTTCTTATCTCTTGTGTAATCTAGATGTGGAAGAATTGGGCTTGATTCGAAGAAGAAATGCAAAATGGCACATTTGGGTGATGAAGAGAAAAGAAGAAGAAGAAAAGAGGAGTTTGTATCAAGAAATGGAACCTCAAGAGTTTTGATCAGAATTGCTTCATGAATCTGAAAAACACACTTAAAGAAATGGAATACAAGAGAAAGCTTTCAAAAAAAGGGCAAGGGTTCATTGATGACATTTTACTATACCCATGTTTTCTTACTTCCCTTACTCTATTTTCTTGAAATCTTTTCTCTTGAAATTTTACTTCTAAATTCCTATTTCATTTGCCTCAGTTCATGAACTTTTCTATGTCTTCAATAAGCTTAATATTTGTGGATTCCAAATCATGAATGGTAGTGGAGAGTAGAAAACAAGCAAGCCTATAGAAATGCATGAAACCTAAGTGCTTGAGTGAGCTCCATCTCCTTTTTGATCATAAATTAGAATTAGGGTGAGAGCCACTGATTTATCTATTGAAAACAACCTCGTGAGATTTGATGTGATGCATTTTTCTCAATTAGTCAAGAAGGGTGAAACTTACTATGCGGTTAACCAAATACAAGTCTAATCCATAGATTTAGGCTTTTGAGACTTTACAAGCTTAGATAATTTTCTTTTAATTGTTTCTAATCGTGATTGAGGATGATCTAGGGGGGTACAATCCTAGTTTATTTTGTTGACTTGAGCGGGACGCTCAAGGGTAAGTGTGGGGGAATTTGATGAGCTAGGGTTTTATGCATTTTTAATCGATTCAATTTTGAATTTTTACATGAAAATAAATTACAAAATGAATCGATTTGATCTTAATTGTCATTTATTACAAAATCTGAGGCTTGATTATGATTTTCATGATTTAATGGTAATTTTTCTATTAATTTGATTTTAATTGATTTTAGGGCTCGAACTGGACCCAACTCAAGCTCAACCGCAGTCAAATCGAGTCAAAATTGTCAAATTGATCAAGCTAACACGGAGGACATGACTTAGATCAAGCCCGATCAGAATCTCTGAATTTTTTGGAAACCCTAGACTGCCCTAGAGCCTGGATCAAGTCTCAGCCGTCGGATTCAAATTCAAGGGCTGAGATGCATTGATTAATCAGCCGATTAAAACCCAAACATTACCCGATGAACAGTGACTCGCCGTCACTGTTCATCGTCTTCGCGCGGGCGCTGTTCTGTTCGGCGACGTACCAAACGGCGTGTTCCCATCCAAATCTTCCAATTTCATCGTGTTCTCTGATCCTCGAGGAGGCCAGAACCAGTTCATTGGGCAGCAATCGGCGGCTGGAAGCTCGACGCCGGAGAGGGTTTCATCGGCGCAGCACTCCCCTGATTTCTGAAATTCCGGTGAGTTACGGCGTTTTCAGCAACCAGAATCGGAGGAGGGGTTCTCCGAAGGTTTTGGAGCAAGCTTGAGGGGTTGGAAACTTCACCGGTGCGAGGAAAGGAGAACTATTCCAGTTTGCAGCTTCAAACTTCACCGGCGCCCGGTTCTGGTTCTGGGAAAGGGTTTTTCTCCGAATTTTCGGAGCTGTGGACGCGAGCAAGAGCTCATTGGATTGTATTCCAGCTTCTTAAGGGGATTTCGGAGACATTAAGTGGTTAACGGCGGCTTGTTTGACACCAAACCGAGGAACACGAAGAAGAGGAAGGGATGGATGTTACTGCATTTCTGTTCTGAAATTTTCGATTACTGCTTTTAACTGCTTCTGTTCAAGTTCAATTTTAAAGTTGTTTTCGAATCAAACAATGTCCTGGATGTGGTTATTTGGTTAATTCTTAGCTGTGTTTTGATTTTGAATTGTTTAGAGTTTGATTAGCTTAGTATAAGCTTTTAAATCCAATCAATTGTTACTGAATTTCTGATAATCTTGCTTGTTACTGTGCCGTTTACTGTGTTGTGCCAACTTGCATGTTTAGTTTAGCTAGGTTAAGAGCTCTCAATGCATTTTAGGATTTAGCTATCAAGTTCAACTAAATTGAATTGAATTGTTTCAATTTTTCTTGCATCAATAGCATTGAAATCCATTTAGATTGCATTTAAGTTTAGGATTTAAACCGATAGGGTTTTGATAGAATCTTAAATTGCAACTTAGGTTTATTTGACACTTTGGTTTAACTCATCATCATTAGGTTAGCAACTTGCATTGTCTCATTACTTGCTCATTTTAAATTTTCATTTCATTTCAAAACTCCCAAAAACCCCCATTTTTATGTGAAAACCCCAAAAATACGACACTTAAGCTCAATTCATTCAATTTTCTACTAGTCCTTGGAAAAATACGACTCGAGGCCCCTATACTTCATTTATTTGCATTAATTGTGGGGTTTCGATAAAATCTATAAATTCTAATTTGCAACCCTACCTCGTGACATTGCATAGCAAATCTAGGGTTGTCATACGCCGTAGCTGAGGATCGAACCACGGGTCCCTGAGTTACAACCCAGATGTCCTACCGTTGCACCATTGCCCCGGGGACAAGTTTACTTTGTACAGATACTTGATATCTAGAGAAGTCCAAGTAGATTAAGGACTACATAGTAAACGGAGAAGCTTAACATGTATTGGTAGAGAAGTCAAAGAAGACCTTGGTTAGAAGACCCAAAGGTGAGACCTCTTGATAGACGAGGAAGTCTCAGAAGCAAGGCTTCTTAGCAGACAAAGAAGAGTTGGAAGCAAGACTTCTTCATAGACAAGGAAGACCCGAAGGTAAGGCCTCTTGGTAAACAAGAAAGATCCAAAGGCAAGACCTCTTGGTAGACGAGGAAGACTTGAAAGCAATGATTCTTGGCAAAGGGAGGCAAGTTCTCTTATTAGGGAAAGTCTAAATGAGTATTGAAAGATTATGAATGACTTGCAATCTTTGGAATTTGATAGACTTTTGCTTCTGCATGAACTCAACACAAAATAGATGTTTTGGTCTTGTAATTGATGATTCAATCAATTGTGGGGCAATATTAATCAATTGAAATATGGAATCGAGTAAGTGGTTGAGCCATGATGTTTTACTTGTAAATAGAAAGTATCTATTTCTTCTGCAAAAAGGTGGATCCGTCATCTTAGCGGCCCCACGACCATCTGTGAGGAGGTAAATCGAGAAAGTGTAGTTGGTTACGACGCAGGAGGGTATTGTCTGGCTTCGCCAAGATTCGAACCCTTGCCCTCTTCTGTAAGTCTGCTACGTCGTAACCAACTCGCCTATGCCCCGGGGACTAGAAAATATCCATTTCGAGTTGAGATGACATGACATGAATTTAATTAACTGTCATAGATTGAATTGATTAGGTATAGTTGACTAAATTTTTAATAAAATTAAAAAAACTATTTGAAGCATATCTTATCTAATTTAGTTGACAAACAAAATTTGGGTTAATGGAATGGATTCTAGTAGACTAAATTTCCATGACTAGATTGCAGACAATAAATTGTAGATAAGGATTTCTTAATCAAAGCATTAATTGACTAGTAACTTAAATTAGTCACTGACGTTAATGCAAAATAATTATTGTAGTTTATCAATGAGCATTTGAAGAGTTGTAAATGAGGAAGCGGGAGCTAATTGAACAAAAAAAAAATCTACTGTGATAAATAGGGGTGAGTAAAAATTTGGTTAAATCAAATAAATTGATTGAATTTAAAAATTCGATTAAGTTATTTTAGAATTTTAATTATTTTTTAAAAAAATGATTAATTTGGTTTGGTTTCAATTTAAAAATTCCTTATTTGGTTAAACCGAATAGATCGAATAAACCGAATTAATCAAAATAAAAAAATAATTTATAAATTTTTAAGTTAGTAAACTTATAAATCCCTAACTAATTGATAAAATTTTCATAATATTTAAAAAAATTGATTATTTCAATTAATTTAGTTGAAAATTGAATTAATCGATATTTTATTGGTTCGATTTGTTTGATTTTTATTTAAAAATTTGATCGATTTGGTTAGTTTAAAAAATTTTGATTTAATTCAATTTTAATTAATTCGGTTTGATTCAATTTAATTTTAATCGAATACTCGAGCACTAAAGTATTTATTCTCTTATTATTTTACTACTAAATTTGTATTTATTTTATTTTTATCTTATTTTCATTTTGAGCTTAAGGTTTTTACCGACAATCTCTATATTTATTATAAAAGTTGTCTCTACACTTATGTTTTTTTTAGATATTTGTATATTTCTTAAAAAGATTTATCTGTCTCTAAAAGTTTTATTAAATATTAAAAATGAAAGGCAATAAGAAGATGGAAATAATAGGGTTTAACTAGATAGGTTCCAATGCAAAGTTGGAAGTTGGTCAGTTGAGAAGGGATGTTATTGGAGCCCTCGGGCCATAATTACAATGGAGCAAAATTATTAAAGTGAACAAGAGTCATGAAGTTAAGATAAAGCTCTCTTTCATCATGATTAATTGTAATTTTTTTTTACAGAAGATCGTGAGAATTGAACATATGGAACCGTTGGAATGATGATTTTTTTTTTTTTTGATTTTTTTGTTTTTTTTGTTGAAGAGGAATGTTATTGGAAGTTCAGTTGGGAGGTGCTTTAGTAATTTTGAAAGATGGAAGCATATTTATGCCAATTTTAAAATTAGGGGCGTCGATCGGAAGTTTCGCCAAAAGGAAGTTTCTGTCGGTTTGATGCGACAAATTACAGAGAAAGGTTGCGAGAAGGAGAGAGAGAGGTGCAGGTGCTCGACCGGCGATCGGCGAGATCGCCAAGGCCCCATCGAGTAGGCGGAGAAATGGCCACCATCACTGTTCCTCCTTTTCCCCTCTCGCCGGATGAGGACGCCAACAAGCTAAGAAATGCTTTCCAAGGTACCACCACTGGCATTTCCACTTCTACTACTAAAATGGACAAAGAGTTGTGTGTTCGTATGCATCTTTAGTGTGTGCCTTCAAACAATAGGATGGGGAACGGACGAGAAGACGGTTATTGAGATCTTGAGTCATCGCAGCGCCGGACAGCGATTGGCGATCGCCAAGGCTTATGCTATTCTTTACGGAGAATCACTGCTCGATCGCCTCCACTCCGAGCTCTCTGGCGACTTCAGGGTAACTGATTCTAGCCCTTCCGGCATTTATTTGTTTTGATTGTTGATGACCAGAAACTAGGTTCATGCCTGATGTAACATCGTTGACTTTTACAGAGTCTGTTTCCCCTTCAATATTTTTGTATCATTATGGATAGTCGTTACTCAGAATGAACTGATTGTTTGAGCAGGGATGAATGTATCTTTGAAGAGACTCAATTTTGGGCATAATTACTCTTTGTAGCTTATTTTTCCAACAAGTCTTTTGTTCTTCTTTTCGTACGTTTTCCCTTTATTTTTTTGTCACTTGATTCTATTTATTTATTCATGTTCAATAATATCATTGTAGGCTAAACGTTCTAGTTTCCTCAAACAAATTTTAATTTTTTTAGTTTTAATAGAATGTAGAACAACTGCACCTTAGACTGAGAGGAAGCAGGAAAGAAATAGGATTCAGAGTGGAAACATTCACTTACAACTTAAATTGTGGTCTGAGGTTTATTTCTTTTTGTTACAAGCATCACATGAGGTATTTATAGGGATGTTTCAGACTTGTTTTTGGGAAAGCAAGGTGACATCATAACTTATGTCTTTCAAGAGAGAATGTATTCTTTCACAATTGTTGTTCCCCTTCTTTAAACTTTTGAATAGATGCTTTTAAATGTAAGTGTTTTGTCGAGCAAATCAATACTTTCTCAACCAGCATCTGCCCTCAATAAGCTTTTCCAACATTCTGATTGTGCCACAGCATTTTGAATTTTTCTCATAAGGAGTATTCTGAAAATGTTTGCAAAATGATTTCATATCTCGATTTCATTTGAATTTGCTTGCTGGTGATTCATTCTCAGATTGTATGGTGCTATGACCTCACATTTTTTTAACCTTTTTTTCTCCTTTTTATTTATTTTTAATTTTAGATAAATTTTTATTTTTTTATATAGGTAATTTCTTTCCCTTGTTATTTTTTCCCTTCTTAATTTTTCTCTCTCTCTCTCTCTTCCATTAAAATTTTCCCTCCTTGTTAATTTTTTTCCTCCTTTATTTATTAATTTTTTCTCCTCCATACATTCACGAAGGTAAACAAAGATAAAAAAATACCTCTTTAAGGATGATTAATTTTTTTTCTCTCCTTCATTTTTCTTCACAAATTAAATAAAGAAAGAAAAAGCCTCTTTAAGGATGATTATCTTTTTCTTTTGTTCATCCGTCCATGAGGTAAACATAGAGAAAAAACCTTTAAGGATATAGGAGATAAATTATTAAGAAAAATAACAAATTAAATATAATATAATTTTTAAGTTTATAAAATATATTACTACTAATGAACTAAATTATTCTATATATAAATTTGATTTAATTTTAATCTGATCAAAATAAATCCAAATTAAATCTAGTTTAAATCTGCTTGATCCTGCTATGTCTATTTGGCGACTTCAATTAATCTTAAATCGACTTTTACTCAATAAACATTCCACGAAATAATATTAAAACTTAAACTCGACATCTCAAATAAAATTCAATAGTAAGAATCTATAACAATCAAATAAAAAAAATATATTTTATATTTAAAAGTGCTGAAGTTGTATTGACATGATATGATAGTGAAACCGTATCATTCCAATCATAAACTAAGCATTATTATAGCTTCTTTAGCGTAATTCCTTATGTAAAATATATTCCCTCTTTCAAAAAGCTTAGCCTAGTTAAAATATTGAATCAACCTAGGGTGGTTAGTCTATACTTTTAACTATCCCTTAATCTTAATTCTTAAGTAATTTTGGAATTTTCTAACTTTTCGTCTCTTTAAAATCCTTGCAAAGATGACTATCATGATCTAAACTCATAACAAAATCTTTAGGAAAGACATAATTGCAACGATTGTGTTAGTTTGTATATTATATTGACATTGTTACAAGGACTACCCTATACTTGAGCATTCGATGGGTAGGGTGCATGGTCCCTTTTTTATTACCGTCATAAGATAGAAATCGCCAGACTTTATGCAATGAAGTATAAACACACCTAAATTCCCAATCGATTTATGGTTGAACCCTTTCCCAATGCTCTTACCTAGTATAACTGTGTGTCTGTTGGGCTCATGGGTTTGGCAATATGTGATGAGCGACAACGTATGAAGTTGCCAATTGAGTAGCTTATGGACAATGAGTGGTTGAGCTATGTCTTAGGCTATGAATATTTATCTATGGTTTGTAGCTTTGCATGATTTAAGCAGGGGAGAATATTTTTCAGCTTTGGTTTGAGCATTAAGGAGTTATTGTTCAACATGATGCTTTGATTAAATAAAAATATATTTTATTAACTTAAGAAAATAATTTAGTTAAATATCATTGAAGTTATATAATAATTGCAATAGGTGCTTTAATAATTTTTTAAAAAAACTTTCCATATATATATTTTTTCAAATTTAGATTCAATTTTATCAAAAAATCTCAAATATGAAAATTTTAAATTTAATTGAGTTGAGTAGCTCGGTGCACGAAGTTCTCGCCAATGCGGGGTCCCAGAGAAGAGTAAGATCATTGGGTCTATTGTACGTAACCTGACCCTACATTGTAAGAGGTTGTTTTCGTAACTTGAACCCGTGATCACAGGTGATATTGGTGTCGGTGCCGATGTCAGTCCCAGTCCCAAGCCTAGATGAAAAAGGTTGAGGGTTGCGTTAGGTTGTCAGTTATCGTCAAACACATACGAATATTATATGAATGAATCTATCAAACTATTGTACTAACGCTAAGTTATTTTTTGGAAGAAATATGTTATAGGGTCCGACTGTAATATCTTGACAATGATCACTATATTTCTATGAGAACTCGAGTGTAGTGTTAAATATGTAAGACTTCTCACATTATAGGTTGGATAAGAATAAACATTATAGAAACACTTATTGTCTTAGATTTAGAATATGAAACATAGAAACACTTACTGATAAAGCAATGAATGCAGTAGATATGATGATTAGGAGAAGAATTAATATTTTATATTTATAAGAGACAAAATGGATAGGAGAGAAAACAAAGATGATAAAGAATTTGAGGTTTAAGTTATGATACACAAGGAGTAAAATAAGAAATGAAGTACATATTGTTATACATAGTTCGTTAAAAGATGAAGTAGTAGGAGTAGTTAGAAAGAGTGATAAGATTATAACTCTCAAGATAATAGCGACAAAAGAAATTATTAATGTAATTAGTATATATGTATGTCAAATAGGATTAGATGAAGATACTAAATTTAGGTTTTGGGAAGACCTAGATGAGGTAATATAAAAAATTCCACCAATTGAAATGATTTTGATAGGAGGAACTTTAAATGGGTATATAAGAGTGAAAAATGTGAAATATGAACGGGTACATGAAGGATATGGTTTTGGAACAAGAAATAAAGGGAAAACCATATTATATTTTACGATAGTATATGAACTTATAATAGCCGATGCGTTTTCAAGAAGAGAGAAGAACACTTGATTACGTTCAAAGTGAGAACAATAAATCACAAATTGACAATATAATCACAAATTGATTATATTTGTAAAGATTGCAAGATCATTTTTGGTAAAAACTTAAATATCCAACATAGGTTAGTAGTGTTGGATATGTACCTCAAGCATAGTATTAATAGAAGAAAAATATGTACGACTCTTAAATCAAGTGGTAAAAGTTGAAGGATGAAAAACAAAATATATTTAAGGAGAGGGTTGAAGTACAAGTATTAGGAGAAATATATGATAACTCAAATGTGACAGAATAAGATGACATTAAAATTGGAAATGGTAGTCAAGAGTGTACTCATAAGTCAAAAGGATGTGTACCATCAAGTAAAGAATTTTGGTAGTGGAATGATAAAGTACAAAAGAAAGTAAAGGAGAATCGAATAGCCTATAAGTTATTATACACTTGTAAGAACGAGAAAAACTAAAAAAAAAGTATGTAGTAGCTAAGAAAGAGGTTAAAAAATAGTGAGTGAAGTTAAGAATGAAACTTTTCAACGCATATATCGATAGTTGAATGCAAAAGAAGGGGAAGGGACATCTATAGAATAACTAAAGCGAGATAAAGGAAGACAAGAAATCTTATCCAAATAAGATGCATTAAAGATGAATGCGTACTAGTGAATGATGAGGAAATAAAAGAACGATAGAAAATGTATTTTCAATAAAAGTTTAAGTAATTAATTTAATTTAGATAATTTAAATAGGTCAGACGAATATAAAAATTTAAACTTTTATCGTAGACTTCAAATTTCAAGGTAGAATACACTTTAAATGTAATGCAATATAGAAAAGTAGTTTGACGAGATGATTTTTCAATAGAGGTATGGAAGTTCCAAGGGGAGTAAGGTATTGAATAACTTACAAAGTTATTCAACTTAATATTGAAAAAAAAATTGATTAGTAGAGGGTAAGTACTCTATTCCTCTTATATAAAAATAAAAGTACAAGATTATGTGAATTATAGGGGCATTAAGTTAATCAGCTATACTATGAAACTTTAAAAAAGAGTAATAGAAATAGATTAAAGAAAGAGATCATGGTGATTGAAAATTAATTTGGATTCATGTTTAGAAGGTTAACAATAGAAATTATATATTTTCTTAGGTAACTAATTGAAAAGTATCAGGAATAAAAGCAAGACTAATACATGGTATTTGTCGATTTAGAAAAAGCTTATGACAGAGTCTCGAGAGAAAATAATTAAGGATGTTTTAAAGATGTTAACATACTGTATATTAGAATAATTAAGGATATGTATGAGGATGTAATAACAAGAGTGAAGACTCTGGGCGAATAAATCGAAACGTTTCTTAAATAAAGTTTCATCAAGAATCAACTCTTAAGTTTTTATCTTTTTACACTAATTATGGATAAACTCATTGGACATATCTGTTACTATGGTGCATATTGTTTGTAGATGATATTATTTTGATAGATGAAACACATGAAGGAGTAAATGTTAAACTCGAATCATGACGGGAAATATTAGAAGTAAAGGAAAGGTTTTAGACTCAGAATATATGAAATTTAAATTTAACAATATTATATGCAATAAGATAATTGTTAATATAGAAGATGACGAGTTATCTATAATTGAGAACTTTAAGTATTTAGGATTATTTTTGCAAAAGGATAGAGGGGTTGAGAGATGTCTTATATATAATACAAGAAGGATTATTGAAATGGAGGGCAACGTTAGATGTTCTTCGTGATAATAAAGTATATTTAAAACTTAAAGGGAAATTCTATAAAATGATGGTTAAACTTACTATGTTATATGAAATTGAATGTTGGGCAATGACTTAAGTGCACTAGTAGAAATGAGAGTCGCAGAGATGAGAATGTTAAGATAGATGTATGGACATACGAGGACGGAAATGATAAGAAATGAGAACATTAGAGCGAAAGTCGAGATAACACCTATTGAGGAAAAACTTTGAGATATACGTTTAAGATGATATGGATATGTACTTAAATGATTAATAAATGTTTTAGTTAGACAATGTGAAACTATGATAAATACACATTAAATGAGGAAGAGGAATATCAAAGAAGACTTGGTTAACAATGATAAAATAAGATAAAATTTATTTAAATATAGATAATGATATAGTAGGGGATAGATCCCAATGACGTATAATAATTCATATAGTCGACACCTCACGTAGTGGAATAAAGTTCGGTTGTTGTTATATTGAGTTAAGAGCCAAATCAAAGTTTATATTATTTATTTTTTTAATTTTATATTTATAACAATAAATAAATTAATTAGGAAATTTAAAATCTAAAATATAATATTTTATATCCTAAAATTTGAATTTTTTTATCTCTTTATTTTTTGTTTAATCCAATAATTATCATTATGTTGAAGAAACAAAACAAAATTCAAATCAAATTGTAGAATTTAAAATTATTTTATTGTATCCAAGAAGATTTATTTAGGTTTCATAAAATAAAGTATAAAAAATAATGTGATATTTAAGGTTCAAAATTTTTATCTAATGTTCGTGAATAAATTTGAAACATAATTATATAAACCCATAAAAATATATATTTATTTTAAACAAAATTATATCCATAAAAGTATAAGTTCATTTCAAAAAAAAAAAATTACATCCTCAATAAAGCATCTCAGGCCTTCAAATCTAAAATTGTTTCAATGTTATAGACTTCAATAGAATGCTTTAGTTTATAGATAATTAGAAAGATTTTTTGTTGTTGCTCATTTCAATGTTATATCTAAAAAATTGATTAAATTATGTGTAAATCATTACGAAACGAAATTAGTTTACTAAAAATTAAAACTTAATTGGATGTAAATATTTTTAACTCTAAAGGTGGGAAGAGATAATCAAATTAACAAATATAAAAGAAACATGCATTAAACAATTAATTAGAATAAAAATTTAATTAGAAGTTATGACATATTAACTAAAAATTAATCATGTCAGTGTTAATAATTAGAATAAATTAATATTGAAACTGTACCAACATGACACGATAGAGTATTGTTTTGGTTAGGAACTAAAACTCTGTCATGTTTACACCTTGCCTACTGGCCCTATTTGACAGATGATAATTAAAAACATTTTTTTTTTTGTGAAACTTTGACAAAAAGAGCCTATTTTAACTATCATTTGAAGGGTTGACTAGATGGAAGTATTGATAACTGTTAACCAGTAGTTTGATAGTCATACCAACAACTCCAATTGCACTTTCAAAGATTGAACAAGAATTTAGATCATTTGTTGCTTGCGTTTGGTTAATTCTTTGTGAAGCATATTTATGGAGACTGACACCAACTTCTTATCCTGACAGTCATTGACAGTGAATTTATTTGTTGACTACTTCCCTATTTAACTGATGGAAAGTTTGCTTGAATAATTATTTGGTGAAATTAAGAATATTCTGAAATCTGATCAATCTTTTTCTTTATCTGAGTATAAAAGCCATTCATCTTTTTGTTTATTTTTTATTTTGTTACAGAATGCAGTGATGCTATGGACAATGGACCCTGCAGAAAGGGATGCCAAATTGGCGAATGAGGCACTGAAAAGAAAAGAGGACAGGGATCTTTGGGTGATCATAGAGGTTGCATGTGCTTCATCACCTGACCATCTGGTTGCTGTGAGGAAGGCATATTGCTCTCTTTATTCTTCCTCGATGGAAGAAGAAGTTGCTCAAAGCTTCTCGACAGCACACCCCCTCAGCAAGGTACTATTTTATCTTATCCAATGAAGTTCTCGAAAACATCATCAATGTTTGTATCTGTTGTTTAATATCTCTTACTGGGGAAGGCCAGATCATCAATATTTAAGAAATATTGTGTTACATTGCTTACCTTGGAGAGATAAGTTCCATTCAATTCATCATGAGTGGTTGTGATTGTTTGTATTTCTCACTAGGCAAGTGTTTTCATTTCTGCAGTTGTTAGTTCGTCTCCTTACATCATATAGGTATCCTGGTGACCATGTCGATAGTGAGTTGGCCAAGCACGAAGCAGCTCAGCTTTTTGATGCAGTCAAAAGTAATCAAATAGGCCATGATGATGTTATTCGTATACTTAGCTCAAGGAATAAGTCACAGCTTAAGGAAACATTCAAGTACTACAATGAGAATCATGGGAAACACATCGTTGAGGTTTGAATCAAATACAGAATCAACTAGTTTCCTTTATACGGAACTTTTTGTCACATCAATAAGACAAATTCATAATTAATGATTTGGATTCTCATGTCTTGCTGTTTATTTGTCAACATAGCTGATGTTTTGCTTTTATCCTCTCTATTTGCTTCATGGTCCAATCAACATTAGTGAAACAGGAAAACCTCTAATCTGGGATGATCCCCCTTTTCAAAATATTTTCTGAAAAATATTCAGACATTATAAGAGGTAGATTGCACTGATTTGTTCAGTTTTAGATTTTTCAATATATTTTTAACTTTAAAATGGCACCTGCCTTGCAAAGGAAATGGTTTTTCGTAATTTGAACAATTAAAATTTATGTAACTAGGTCCTCAAAATTTTACCAAATTGTCCCTACTACAAAGTTTAACCCTTCTCTTATGGTGTTTTGTCACAATTTATGTAGAAATCTCGCCTTCTTGGAATGAGTTGGATGCATTATTTCGAATCATTTGATTTGTAAGAAGATATTTTTAGCCATTTTATTGAGGATATACTTTGATTTGTAGGTTATAGAGGCTGTTTTTTTTTCTTCTATTATTTGTAAGAAAGTAGACATTCTCAATTGTTTTGTTTTAAGGCTGAGGGTATTTCCATCGTCTATATATATCTTGTAACTCCATGATTATGGAAATAAATTATTCTCCAAAAACTAGTTTCGACTTGTTTAAAATAGGTGCCTCAAATTTGAAATTGACATTCAAGTTTCTTAGAGAAGCTAATTGCAGATTTTTGGTAACTTTAATGCATGCCTTGAAAGGTATCAACATGTTTATAGTAGAAAAATGTTATCCAATTCAGCAAGCATCAAAACCATTTTCTTTCCCTTTGTATAATTGTTATTACTGTTTGAAACAGTTCACTGTTTGTGGTGTTTATGATACAGGACATTGAGGTCATTGATAAAAGTCGATTTACAAAACTGCTGAAAACTGCTATCCGGTGTCTTGCATCGCCAGAGAACCACTTCGCTGAGGTAAAACTAACGAATTGCACACAATAGGAGCACTTCAAAGCGTTCCACTTTCAATTTTTTTTTAATGCTAAAGTATGTTCACTCTGTGCAGGTTGTGAGGACCTCGGTTGTCGGGCTCGGAACTGATGAAGATTCTCTTACAAGGGCTATTGTTACACGAGCAGAAATCGATTTGGAGAAGATCAAAGAGGAGTATAAGATCCGATATAAAACCACCCTAAGAGCTGATGTAATTGGTGACACCTCTGGGGATTACAAGAGGTTCTTGCTTGCCTTGGTTGGTTCTGAAAGTGAAAACCCATGAGAGAAAAAAAAAAGAAGAAGAGATTTCTTTCAGAGAAGTGTGAAGTGTGATGTAAATGCTTAGTTAATAAACAAGGTGTGACTGATTGGTTTGTCAATAAACAATGATATCAGAAGCTTTTTATGCATTTGGAACAAACATTATTAGTGTGCTATCACTAAAATAATTTGTTGAATCTTCTTGGCAACTAGGATTTTAGATTTCTTTATTATTGATATTGAAATAATTTAATTTCTAAAAACTTTTATCACCATCAAGCATTTTAATAATAAATTTCAATCATGATCATTGAATTTTATGCACATATTTTGTACAAAAGTCTTCTCAATAATTGATCATGTTTATTAGCTTAATTATGTGCATCATATTGAAAATCTTGAACTAGATCATCATCTTAACATCTCTTATTTTCGTGTTTTAATATACAAATAAATCAATGGTTAAGCAAATCCACACTACCAATCAAATCCTTTTGCTAGGACACTAGTTGTCATCATCATCATCATCATGGCTGTTCTGGCTTGATGACGATGACAGTCAAGCCATCAATCAATAAAATGCTACGTCAACTTTCGTTAACCCATCGACGAGAAGGACCTGAGGAAGAAAGAACTGAACGAACGGATTAGCAAGGCGTCGGGGATTCCCGACGAGGCCATTCCTACGCTCAAGTCAGAAAAAATAGAAGTGGTAGTATATCTAGAGAATTCCAGATGCCTTTCTTTCATACCTGTGAGGTTTATATAGAGGTAGCATGGGCATGATCTTCGGATCTTACCGCTTGCGATTGGCTGTGACGGCGATATCAACGGACCGATTTCTGATAGTTTCCAAACATCTAATGGCTCAGCGGTGTTGATTATCTTCATTTGACGACTAGGATGGTTAGGGACCAAGTATAGGAACTCGGTTTCTATTTTTATCCTTGTGGATGAATGGATAAGTCTGGCAAAGGAATCAACATAATTGTCCACTGATTGCTGACTTGATGCCTAAGGTCGGAAAATGTGTGACTGATTCTACATGAGTGGCCGGGCTATGCGGGCATTGTCCGAGCTTATATGAGTAACCGAACTGAACTAGGTACGTGTATGAACTCTCCTTTATATGCCCGAGCTGATCTGAGCGAGTGGTCGATCTCTCCTATACGTGTAACCAAGTTTAACTAAGCGTGTGACCGAGCTCTCTTATGTACGACCGAGCTGTCCGGAGCGTATGAATGAGCTTATTGTGTGATACTAGAATCAAGTGATGAGGTCGGCATATGATGCCAGGACCAAGTCATGACGTCGACTCCTGATGCCGGAACCATGTCATGAGGTCGGCTCCTAAGGCCAGAACCACGTTATGAGGTCGGTTTCTGAGGCCGGGACTTTGCTAAGACTATAATAGGAGCTCAATGTGCATTGACTGAGGTTAGGAAGCGCTCAACATGTGTTCTAGGGAATGTGTTGACCTTCTCATGAGGTTAGTGACTTACTAAAGATGGATGTACGAGTTAGAAGTAGAAGAGTCGGGGCTTTTCGAATAAGTATTGTACCCATTTTTTCTTATCTCCTTTTTACCTGTTTTCCACATCATCACTACATATTCTCACCGGATCAATGACAAAATTAGAAATGTAAGTCATATAAAGATGTGAAAACTACCAATCACATTTGGATGTTGATGAAGAGGCTTCTTCAATCTCTACTTTAGATGTTGAGCTTGAACATCTCTTTTAACTTGTCATCCAATACAATCAAATTAATTTGATGAATATTGGAATGTGCTTATTTATTATAAGAATTGATGGAAAAATAATACATACATATATAACAATAATAATTAAATTTTATCCTACTAGTCAGTTATATAAATTCTTCTATATCATTAAATTTTATCTCCTACTATATAATTATTTATATTTAAATAAATTCTATCTTATTTTATTATTGCTAATCAATATTTTTTTAATTTCTCTTTCTTATTTGATATGCATATTTGTTATAGTTTTACACCGTATAACTGAAATATTTATTGGTTATCTATGTATATATTTGCACCATCTATAACATCTTCTGAAATTTTTTCTCAATAGGTAAAATCTCGACTTTCTCTATAATATTTTTATTTCTGATCTTGTCCATCCTTGTATGTTTGTCGCACATCCTCCTTAACATCCTCATCGATCTCTATAATTCTTATCTTATACTCATATGTTCGAGTCATAATCGAATATTCAATTTCATATATTAACATAGCAAATCTAACTATTATTTTATAAAACTTTTTATATATACATTTCATAATTTATTTTATAAAATAAGATGTGTGGATTCAAATCATTAGTTTATTTGAATATCATAAATAATAGAAAAGGGATAAGTTTTTATAAATATAATACCTCTAAATAATTGATAATGGCTGATTGGTCTCTCCAACCTACTAAAATTGATCAATCCAGTCCCCGGGACATGGTGCTACGGTAGGACATCTAGATTGTCACCCAGACACCCGCGGTTCGATCCTCAGCTACGGTGTATTTGCAGAAATTTTTCTTTAAATGGGGAGCGCAATCAAAAGATACTGGGCGTCTGGGCTGGCCGCTGCATGCACTTCCCGATTTACCCTAGGGCTAGGCTGGTCACCCTCAGGGATAGTCAATGATGTTAAAACCGATGGAATCAAAATATCTCCACAATGGTATGATATTGTCCACTTTGGGCCTAAGCCCTCATGGCTTTGTTCTTGGGCTCTCCCCAAAAGGCCTCATACTAATGGAGATACTTTCCATCCTTTTAACCCCATGATCTTTTCCATATACTTTAGATGTGAGACTATGTTTGCACCCTTGCAACCCAACAATCCCCCCTTGCAACCCAACAATCCCCCCCTCAAACAAAGGACCACAGGCCCCCCCCCCCAACGTCGTTTTGATGTCTGAATCCTTGACCTACCAGGACTTTTTGTCCCTCGGTCCACCCGACCTACTAGGACTTCCCACCTAGATGTAGTTACAACAATCAACCCAACAATCCCCCCCTCAAACAAAGGACCACAGGCCCCCCCCCCAACGTCGTTTTGATGTCTGAATCCTTGACCTACCAGGACTTTTTGTCCCTCGGTCCACCCGACCTACTAGGACTTTCCACCTAGCTGTAGCTACAACAATCCCTCCCTCAAACAAAGGACCACAGGCCCCCCCAACGTCGTTTTGATGTCTGAATCCTCGACCTACCCCTCAAACAAAGGACCACAGGCCCCTTCCAACGTCGTTTTGATGTCTGAATCTTTGACCTACCAGGACTTTTTGCCCCTCGGTCCACTCGACCTACTAAGACTTCCCACCTAGCCGCAGCTAGGACTTTTTGCCCTTCGGTCCACCCGACCTACTAGGATTTCTCACCTGGTGTCTGGTCCTCTTGATCCAGACACGGGAGCACCCACTTCCTTTGTTTAAGGTTCAAACCACATGGTTAGATCTGGATCATGGCTCATCCGGCGGTTAGTCCGATGAAGAGCGGTCTCGCTCTGATACCACTTGTTAAAACCGATGAAATCAAAATATCTCCACAATGGTATGATATTGTCCACTTTGGGCCTAAGCTCTCATGACTTTGTTCTTGGGCTCTCCTCAAAAAGCCTCATACCAATGGAGATACTTTCCATCCTTTTAACCCCCTGATCTTTTCCATGTACTTTAGATGTGGGACTATGTTTGCACCCTTGCAACCCAACAAATGAGACTAACTAAGATTTATCATTTTTTTAAAAATTGATCTACCCAGTTCGTTTGATTTGTTCGATCCATCAGCTAAAGATTGCAACCTATCTATGCCTAATCCATTTGGCTTGTCTAGCTTGATATGCTCAACCTTTTCAACTCGACCATTTCAATTTGTTCATCCTGTCTGATTTGTTCATTTTATCGAGCTCATTCAGTGTGGTCCCACATGGTCGGTCTTATGATTATCTATGAGGAGGTAAATCAAGAAGTTACAATTGACCACGACGGAGAAGGACATTACCTCAGCTTCACCGAAATTCGATCCTTACCCACTTCAACAATTCTACTCCATCATAACCAACTCAATTATGTCCATGGGCACACTCATGACATCTCAATACAAGAATACTTGTTCCCAATCTGTATGAAATCGAATAATTATAATTATTCTCACGTATTAGATGTAAGATAAAGCTTGTCGGGGAGAACAAATCTGATTG
Organism: Curcuma longa; assembly: GCF_044706935.1. NCBI lineage: Eukaryota > Viridiplantae > Streptophyta > Magnoliopsida > Zingiberales > Zingiberaceae > Curcuma > Curcuma longa. The sequence continues at coordinate 3,056,227 of NC_133874.1, forward strand.
CATTAACTGTCCAGGCACATATGCAAATAGCTCGAAATAAAATTAAAAAAAATAGTCTGATACATCTCACATTTTATTACTACAATCAGATAACTTTTACAGCATAAACATAACATGGAGAACAAGAGAAGTCCAGTCCGTCGTCGTCAAACTTTAACCCCAATTCTCTGAGCAACCTGCAAAGTGTGAGAGCAGACTAAAAGTCACAAAATGGGGTTTAGTTGATTGTTGTCAAAATTTACCGGAACTTTTCCAGCTTCTTAAGTTTAACGAGCAAGAAGTCAAACAAACGAAATATTATAAACTTGTTATGAAGCGAGTAAGGATCGGTTTCTTTGGATCTTAATCTAATGTAACAAATCATGGTGAATGCAAGTGCTCGATAGTTATAATACTCTGTCGCACTTGGGATCATCTTACGGAGACACCCAAAAGCAAAATATTTCTGAAAAGGAAGCAAATAAGACATATATTGTGAATGAAATTCTAGAAGTAGGACACAAATTATGAAACTGAATTTTCTGCATAACTTACTCAAGTATGATTATGATGGAATCAAAAGCCAAAAAGCATAGCAGTTGCTTGGTATCTCTTTTGTACTATATTTTTGATGTAAAACAAAGGTTAAAGCCAAACACAATTGAATTAGAGGAAAAAGAAAACACATGTTTTTAAAATCATATTCATACCCATTTCTGTTGAGGAAAACATGGATGGATGTCAAAACACAGCCTATAAGTAATAAAGCATGACGAGGCTTTTAAAAGACTGCTGACAAGTTAATCATAAGTGGAGCCATCAACTACTGAGGTAATTAACCAGAAAATAGTCTAAAGTAGAGTAACAAACTTGTCCAGGACAACAACGATGATGACCTAAACATGATGCCACTTTAAAATAAAATGATGTTCAGGAAGTTTAACTCACTTTATACTAAATAAATTCACTTTTCGTGAAATAATTTTACATCATTGATTAGTACTGATATACTATGTATTTTGCTCTTTGATTTAACCCCGAGTGGAAGAAGACAATCAGATAAAATTAACAGAAATGCCTGCCCTAATCAAAAGTTAGTATCCGTTCAGTCTAACTGCTATTCATCGGGACAAGTATTGAAACATGAGAATTTGGTTCAAGGGTTAATTATACCTCCTTGAAAGAGTGAACGTCACTGTTCCAGAGCCACGCATCACAACCAGCATCCCTAGCTCCCCATATGTCATTCCTGCGATCATCACCCACGTGAACAGCATCCTCGGGTTTTACTCCCAAGAATTCACAGGCTTTAAGAAATATAATTGGGTTTGGCTTCTCGGCTGCTACCTGCAATATATGATATAATGAGCCTGAGACCTGATCTAAGATCATGAGTTAACAGATGAAATTTTCATGAGAAACATCTTTACAATGGTGACATAAGGTGATACTGGAGGTATATTGTTTAACTCAATAAATTACATCACCAAAATGTTTTAATAATATGAACTACTTCAAAACACAAAATATTCAATTTAGAATAAAACTGGTTACTGCCAATTGACTAAACACACAACCAGTGAAACTTCCAGAAAGATTAAAAACAGCGTAGTACCTCAGCAGACACTGCAACTGCATCAAACCAATGGTCACACTTCAAAGCCTGTAATAAAGGTCTTAAGCGGGTATCAAAATTTGAGACTACAGCTACTTTAACTCCAGCCTTTCGTAAAGCTTTAAAAACATGTTCAGCATCAGGGTCACAAAGATGCCAAGCCTGATAAGAAAAAAAAAATCATGTATGACATTGCACTAATGCAATTATAACCAGCAAACAAGATGACATTCAAGCTGTTTGATTAACCCAACCTTCTCTGTAGTATAATATTTGTATAGCTCTTCAAAATACTCCATATCAGAACATCCAGTAGAAGCACTGACTATGAATTGCCAAAAGGGTCTCCCATCATTCACATACCTGACAACAGTCATACAAAATCCACACAATACAGTTAAACTTTGAGAATAATCCACATATCTCTTATGGGGAAAGGTCCTAGAGCAGGAACACTTCACATTTACTAGATGTTTATTTACTGAAATTGAGAAAATACTAAAGCAAGTTAGAATTATAATTAAAAAGTTGCAATGCCCAAAATTTTAGAAAATTTCAAGAACATATCTTAAGTAATTTTGAGGCCATAAATCTTAATTAAATTGACATGTAATTAGCTGAGGCAACTCACCCAAGGAAGGTCCTAATTAGAACATAACTTAATTGCTTTCCTGGTCAAAAGCAGAAGAATTTAAGAGATACTGAGGATAGGTTATTTTATTCTAAAATGATCTACCAGACTATTTAACAAATAAACTTGGCAAGTAACAATAGTCAAATCCCACAAGCACAAGGCTGTTGCAAAAACTGAAAGGGAGAATACCTACTAGTGTTTCCAAATGTGCATATATTGAAAGGATGCTCTAATTCATAAAACATCACAAGCTTGCAGTTATGGCAAATGACAATAGCAGAATACAATTAGAAAATAAGTATTCAGGTATATGCTTAAACTTTCGACCCTCCAAAGTTGTATTAATACCAGGATGGCGGATAGATAGTTTTCTTGAATTTTTGCAAAAAAGCAAAAGAAACAGATGAGACTATGTCAGTACAAAGAATAGATACATGACAAGAAAAATGCGAGATCTAGGAAATAAAATCCACAAAGTTTTTATTCTGTGAAAGCATGTTCTCATTGATAAGCAATGAACAATATGTATTCCACAGGGGAAGTAGGATGCTTCCTTTTAGTGATCCTTTAGTTAAATAAGATTTTTAAGATGCTAACTTCTAGACATTAATCAAGAATTATGCCATAAGAGATTAACTTGTAAAAGAAGTCCACAAGAAAGATATGGTTTCTAATTAGTAAAGGCACCTTTTCAATATCCACAATCCTGCTTGATATACACAACCACTAACACACTGATGAGGTTTCCAAGAAAAAAATTTCTATGGCACTTGTCACATTTCATTAAAATATTATATGGCAAAGGAGATAAAAGAAACATTTCTGACATTTGTTTCTTTAACACATAAAAGTGTTATTGAGTAAATAAACAAGCCAGTGTTTTCACACTTGACGGATATGTCCATTGTGATCAAGGATATATCTACAAACAATTGAAAAGCTACCAAATCATCAAGTGTGTATGAACCTAAAATACAGAAAAAAAGACATGAGAAATCTTGACTATATTTACATGTTTTACATAAGATTTAGAACAGAAAATCCAATATCAATTCAGCTATCAGTTCGCTCTCAGTTAAACAATTTTTATAAGAAAGAAAATGGAATCCTTTTTAGTTTAAGCAAAACTCTTAATGGGGTTCATATTTTAATTGTCGAACACTGACTACAAACCTTCATTATGTCCTTGGAGCAAATGAAGCACCTTCTTCAAATATGACTATCAAATATCCCACAGACATAATATTGAAGCAACTAAAGCAAAACAATCTTCAATGAGGTATTTTCAAGCAGCATAACATTACTTTGAAAAGAACATTATTCTTAGCCTAGAACGAAAGCAAAAAGCTATTTGGAGAATAAAGAAGGAAAAAAAAGTTTAGTGACTATAAACAAGCTGATTGTGATTAGCGTGAAAATGAAAGCAAACAAAAGATATTTCAAAAAGAAAGAAGGAAAACAGAAAGTTTAATGCTATAAACAAACCTGTTATAAAAATAGGAGTAAAAGGTCAAAAGGGAAGAAACTATCATGTAGTGCCAAAGAAAACTACACAAATCACTAATCAATATAGATGTAAAAAATAAACTAAATTGGAAAAACAAAAGTGCTTCATCAGTTTTAGAAAGAACTAATATCATTGCGCGAAAAAAATAATCTGATATAAAGAAAGAAAATAATAATTTCCTAGGCAAACGTACCTCAACCTTGATCTACCCCATGGTTGTTGATATGCCCACCGATAGCGATCCAGTATCTCATCCTCAGAATACTTCACCCCGTATTTCTCTCCAATCTCCCTGTAGATCTGAAATGACACATAAAAATAATGTAGAAGGTAAGTCTCCGAACTAGACAAAAGATTTTTTCCTAAAAGAAAGAGACAAAGCAAAGAGGGAAATGGAACTCAATAATAACTAACGAAATTGGATAAGAACTCGTAGATTTTGTGAAAATTCAATGAAAAAAAAATCCAAAGAGTAATGGGAAAAATAAATCCAAGTCTAAATCTCAGGAAACATAAAAGACGAACAGAACCGCTTATTTTTAAACATTCGCAGAAAAACAAACCTGTGCCATGGGCTGGGAGGGAACAAGGAGAGTGCCGACGGCATCCACAAGGAGCGCCTTATGCGTGATCTCCCCGTACAAAGACCTCCGGTACTCAAGGTACTCGAGCGATCCCGTCAAGTCCCAACCGCAGTAGCCAGGGAGCCACCTCAGACCTCCCCGGACTCCGTCTCCGACTTCCATCGCCGCGGCCGCTCCCGTGGAGTAGTCCTGGCGGCGACAATAGTCCCTGCGCCCGGATGAGTGGAAATTCCGACAAGAAGGAAAGGAAGGGCGGGATAGAGCGGATCCAGCAGTCGCCCGGGCATAAATTGCCGCCGCGGCGACGGAGAGGGAACGCTTAAGCCCCATAACCATCCTCCGTCCAGTTTCAGCTGCCGCCCTGGATTTGCCTTGGTGTTTAGCCGCTGATGTCCAACGCCGCCGTGTTCGGCCTCTCTTCTCTCATCAGAATCCAGAAGGAGAGAGGGCGGTCTCTTCCTCGGCCTCGATCGTGCAAATGCGGGTGCGAGAAGAGCAACGAGAGACTCGATTTTGTGCCGGAGAGACGCGAAGCCGAAGGAGCGAATGTTTTTCATTTTGGACACGTGGACTTCATCGATCCGTTCCAGGTTCCAAAATGCTGATCTGTCATTGGAGCAACACTGATTGGATCAAGTGTGATGCATCTATGAGAATTTTTGCGGATCTGAAAAACTGAATATATGACGTCAATTAAATAATAATAATAATTATTATTATTAATTTTACAAATAATTCTAGATTTATTTTGTCCGTATTTTCTAATTGAAAGTAGTTTAGTTTAAATTTCACAAATGAATTTTAGGTCGTTGCACTCATTTTTATGCTTTTGTTTTTTAATTTATACACGTTTAGGTTTACATATTAACAATTTTAGAAAAAACTTTTGTCTATATTTGTCTATCATGGGTTCTTTGAATTTGTTTTAAGATTTTGTTTTTCAGTAAATATTAGTTTTGGTGTATGTGATAATTTTGATCAAAATTGTTATACGTAGGACTGTTGCATGCGAGAGAGAAAGAATGAATTTCGTTCATCCATTCGTTCGATTTTGTCTTATTATCAAGAAAAATTGACAATGAAAATAAAAACACAATAAAGTGAAATGCGAATTTATTTGATTTCCAACCCTAAGATTAGTACATCTAAGATTTAAGTACAGGAGGCACCCGTCTACTAGTGATCTTCTTTTCAAAATTCTTTTTGAAGGTAGAAAAATATGTCTTACCATCAAAGTACAATAAAAAAATTACTATATAAAATCTAATTACATTATGATAATAACTTAGGTTTTACCTTAGGAGCTCTCCCTTATGAGAGCTTCCTTCTTTGTGCCCCTTGGGTTACCTCCCATTTGAACATTAGTTGTGATAGTGTCCCTTCTCATTGCACTTGAAGCACATGGTATGATCCTTGCTTTTCTTCTCAAGGGAATGACTCCTATGGATTTCTCCTTGACTCTACCATTGTGTACCACTTGGACCTTCTTTTTCATTAAGCTAGGACACCTATTCTTGTAGTGCCCTCTTTCTCTACACTCAAAACATACAATATAATTTGTATTAATTAAGTTAGGTATACCTTTGGGTGTTAGTCTCTCAATGCTTGGAGGGATGGTGTTTTCTCCTTCCACATAATTGTAGGGTCCCCAAAGATGTCTGTATCTCCACAATAGCATGATATTGTCCATTTTGGGCCTAAGCCCTCATGGTTTTGTTCTTGGACTCTCCCCAAAAGGCCTCATGCCAATGGAGATACTTTCCATCCTTTTAAACCCATGATCTTTCCCATGTGTTTTAGATGTGGGACTATGTTTGCACCTTTGCAACCCAACAATCCCCCCCTCAAACAAAGGACCACAGACCCCCCTCAAACGGAAAGCCTCCGTTTGATGTCTGAATCTTCGACCCACCAGGACTTCCTGCCCCTCGGTCCACCCTGACCTACTAGGACTTCCTGCCCAGCCGCAACCAGGACTTCATGCCCCTCGGTCTACCCGACCTACTAGGACTTCCTGCCCAGCCGCAACCATGACTTCATGATCCTCGGTCTACCCGACCTACTAGGACTTCCTGCCCGGTGTCTGGTCCTCTTGATTCAAACACGGGAGCCCCTACTTCCTTTGTTTTTAAGGTTCAACCCACATGGTTAGATCCGGATCATGACTCATCCGGCGGTTAGTCCAGTAAAGAGCGGCCTCGCTCTGATACCAATTGTAGGGTCCCCAAGGATGTATGTATCTCCACAATAGCATGATATTGTCCATTTTGGGCCTAAGCCCTCATGGTTTTGTTCTTGGGCTCTCCCCAAAAGGCCTCATGCCAATGGAGATACTTTCCATCCTTTTAAACCCATGATCTTTCCCATGTGTTTTAGATGTGGGACTATGTTTGCACCTTTGCAACCCAACAGTAATCTAGCGAGGTGGATCGCTCATTGATTTTAATCTCGGATGTTGAAGTTGAACACTCTTGTTGCTACAAAATTAATGGTCTCTCCTTCTTCATAGTCTCAGATGAAGGTGTAGATGCTTCCTCAACTTTCACTTTGGATGTCGAACATCTCTCAACCTCCAATTACTTTCACTCTTGAGCCAATAGGCTTCTATCATTAGACTCTTCCACCTCTTGTGTCAGTGAAGGATTGTGATAGAGTTTGATCAACTTATTTCACAATTTATAAACATCATTGTACTCACCTATTTTACACAATACATCATTAGGTAAAATGTAATCTAGTGAGGTGAACTCTTGATTGCAAAGGCTCATTGCACTTGAAGCACATAGTCGTCAATTTTGGTTGGATCCTCTAGGTTGGCCCGCCTCGCCAAGTAATTTAGGTGGGTTGGATTAAAATTTTATCAACTCATTTTAAGATGGGTTCAGATGGGTTGATCCGCTTAGGCCCATGACCCACATGGGTTGGCTCGCGACGGGCTTGGGTTGGCCTGTGGGTTGAGAAAGTATATTAATTTATTTTAAAATTTAAAATTAAAATAGAAAATTCAATGAATTCGTGGGATTGATCCGTCTAAATTACAATTCAAGTTTAAAATTTTCAACTTGATCAATTTAAATTATAATCCAAACTTAATTTTTTTAATATTTTTTTATTTTTTGATAGACCCGTGGGCCCTCACTCTGATATCACTTATTCATATAAAAGGATCTTTTCTTCTCAAATCAGTGATTCCTCTAACTCTTTGCTCGATTGGTGGTTAAGCCTCTAAGAGTGATCTACTTTGATACCACTTGTTGGATCGTTGATAAAACTAGAGGAGGTGAATAGTTAATCCTTTGTCTTCTTGTTCTTGTCTAGGGTTTAAGGTTTAGGGTTAGAACACAATGAAAATCAAAACCTAAATACAAAATAATTTTGACACTTACCTTTTTATACGGTTTGGAAACCTTGATTTCTACTCCATAACCTATAACTCATTGATGAGTCCCTCCCAAAATCCCTATATACTTCTTCTCAGGTTCCCTTTAAAGGTGAAGAAAAATATTACAATCTAGCTTATATCACAAAAACAAGAAGATGCTATGTTAAACAAAAATAATTTATAACATAAGAAATATTTACAAGATGGAGCTCTTCTTCACTTTCTTTCAAAGTATAGGCTACTCATAGTCTCTTGTCTCTTTTAGACTTCCCTATAAAGAGGTTATAGCCTTTGGGACTTCTTATGCTTAGAGATTATCTTTGGACCTTCCTCTCTGCCTAATAGTAGTAAACCTTGACCAAAAAAGACGTTCTCTTATCAAGACACCTAGCCTCTAGGACTTCCCCATATGCCTAGTGTTAATCACCCTTAACTTAGTAGGATTCCCACCTACTAAGAGACCTAGCCTTTGGGGCTTCCACTTGCCTAGCCTTAGGCCCACCTTGACCCATTAGGATTTCCACTTACTTAGTCATCTAATCACTCTTGACATACTAGGGCTTCCTTTGAAATTTATTAGTGCAATTAATCTCTGGTCAAGGTTGACCAAGCTAGAGTTGGGGAAATTATTGAATTTCAATATTTGATCAATATATTTGATGGTTGAGAGTGAGATGTCAAGTAGAAGGGGAAATTATTGGAGGAAGAAATTATTAGTGCAATCGATCTCAAATCAAGGTTAACCAAGATTAGTTTGGATTTTAATATTTGATAGTTGAGCGAAAAGTCAAGTAGGATAAAGTTGACAGGATACTTGACAGTGAAAAGTCCAATGAGCTACAGTTGATGGGACACTTGACGGTTGAAAATTCAATAAAGAGTTAGTTATGGAGAAGTCCAAGTGAATCATAATTGATTGGACACTTGACCATTGAAAATTCAATAAGGAGTTGGTAAGAATGAATTTCAAGTGAATCGCAATTTACCCGATACTTGATAATGAGTGAAATTCTAACAAGTCATGAGAGATCGGACGTTAGACATATGGGTGAATATTCTAATAGGTCATGGAGGACTAGATATTAAATGTGTGGGTTAAAGTCTAATTAGGTCAAAGAGGATTGGGTGTTTGACAATGGTGAAGTTTTAATAGGTCATAGAGGATCGGATGTTAGGTGTAAAAAGGGAAGTCCAAAAAGATCAAGGAGAATCAAATGTTTGACAACTGTGAAGTCATGACAGGTCAAGGTTAATCGGATGTAGATTTGAAAAGAAAAGTCCAAACATGTCAAGAAGGACCAAATATTTGATAATAGAGAAGTTCTGACAGGTTAAAATTGATCAAATACTAGACAAAGAAGAAGTGTTGATAGATTAAAGTCAATCAGATACTAAGTAAGATGAGAGTTCAACTTTGTATGACTAAATCAAAGTTATCACTCGTCTGATATGGAGTAATAATCGATTAATGGACCTTAAATTATAATTTCATGGTTTGAGAGGGTTTGTAGTATGATCAATCGATTGTTGAGTTTAACAGCTGACTAATGTATAAGTGAGGAACTCGACTAATGACACTGTTGGAGCAAATAGAATATTTTACAATCGATTCGAGAACTCAATTGATGATTATCAATCGAATGATTGTGATAGATTAGTAGTTGACTTTTGCTGAGTTGGATGGAGTCGTTGGGTTGACAATTGACTATTGGGTGGAAAACAATCACGAAAGTATAAAAGAGGATTTTGTGGAGGATTTTGATATGATGATTCTTGAAGATTTTGAGGGGAAGTGCTGCTACATTTTAGACCTTTAGGAGGCAATTCAAAACAACAAACAACGAGTAAAACAAAAATCTCTTAGTGTAAATAGTTTATTTACATTACATTCATTTTCATCTTTATCTTTGTATTTGGTCTATATGCTTGTAAGAATAGGTAAGGGTTTTTGCACATCCAAAAGTTCTCCAACAAGTAGAAAGAATAGTGGTGTTACCGATAGGATTCTAGGTTGTATATTAGGAACATGGAGTCTGAACCATATAAAATCGAGGTTTTCTTGTGCTCATACTTGTGTTTTATTTCTTGTGTTTATTTCTGTTACATACTATGCTTTTATAGACGAGCACACAAATGATCGATCAAACAAAGTGAATAACTATTTACCCCCTCTAGCAACATCATCGATCCTAACAATGTTAACCCCATTGGACTTTCACTATTGCCAATACCTATTGGACTTTCCACTTGCCATCTCTTGTTGTATTTTTTAGTTATCAACATTCGTTAAAATTCCACCATTGGTAACTCCGATTAGACTTTTTATATTGTCAAGTATTCAGTTAATCTTATTTTATATATTTTTTTAATGACATCGTTTGTTACTCTTGACTTACTTAATATATCAGTCTAGCCTAAACTCAACTCAATTGTACTATCCAAATATAAGGCACAAACATTGCCCAAATATTAAGACACATTGGTCTAACAAAATAAAGTTGGGCATGATTACACCACGTACCTACAAAATCATAGTGTCATAAGTTGTGTTTTCAATTTATATCCGATAGACGAATCAGGAGGAAAATTATTTACTCCAAGATTAGTTACATGAAACCTAGAACACCTGAATTATATAAAAATAATAATATCATTGATTGGATTAATAAAAATGATGGTTTGATTGAGATGGAGTAGATGCATTTATCAAAATCTCTTCAAGATGTGGTGAGATGGAGTAGTGGATTATTACTTGACCAATAAGCTAATATTGGGATCAATTCCAATTGGTACAATAATGCCAAATAAACTATAGCTTAATTATAGTATTCCAAGGCTAATTGTTGATGATTGTGCCAAACAATGATTTTATGACAATTATGAATGTTTTCAATGATGATGCATTATTGAGCCAAAAGGACATTTAATTTTGAGTATGTTAATTGGCAACATATATAACATTAAATTGCTGCTATAGATAAGAAGAGGAGGATTATCTTCTTCGAAGAATATAATTTTATGGCGTACAAGGAACAGTCGCCGTGAAGATGATGATTACTCACCTTGCAGCGTAGGGCGGGCCCCTCGCATTGAATGGGGTTGAGAAGGCACCATTCATAATGCACGGCCTGGAGTGAACCGCCGGTCCATTTCCAAATTTACACATCAAGTTCAAATTTAGAGGCAAAGAGAGAAAGAAGCCACTCATCGATCGTCGTCCACAGGAAGGAAGGAGAAAAAAAAAGGAAGGATAGAGTTGGAGAATGGAATCTAAATCAAAGTTATGGTTCAACTGGATTTTCTCTTTTCTTTTTTTTTTTTTTTTCCTGGCTGCTATGCAGGGCCTCATATGCAGATGCCAACTTATCCACGCCACTAGCATTTGAGGTTCCAAATCCAGGTTGGGAACGCATTATCACAATAATTGTCATGATGAACTTATCAACAAGTTAAGATGATGGTGATGATCACTCTTTCTTTATATATATATATATATATAATTTTGATGATATTATTCTGGTCATAGAAATCTCATGGCGATAACATAGCAATAGAAATTTTCCTATAATAAATAGTGATGACGTTGAAACTTTCTCCTCTTCTTGTGACGCATAATTAATCCTGCGGAGAATAACATGTGTTAAAGGGCTGATTGAGAATAATCCCAATGAGATTTGTTCAATGCCTAAATTATTATGAAGCTTCAAAAGAGTATAATAGAAAGACGAAATGGAATAAATTAAAGAACGAAAAAAAGTAGATGATACCAGATGATCCTCCTTTGAGAGTCTTCCTTTACTTTATATAGGGAGAGAAATCCAAGAGACGTATCTCATGGAGAGAAGCTTAAAAGAGACACCTCTTTAAATTGTACCCTTGTAACCATTGTGTCTCTCATGTATTATGGTGACCATCATGTACTGAGAGGTCAAATTGCTTGACAGGTCGGTAGGTTGGCAGGTCGACAGGTCAAGAGGTTGGATTGTTTGGCAGGTCGGCAAGTCGGAGTGCTCGGCAAATTGGCTCGGCCAATCAGAGACTATTGACACACCTTGTGAAATCTATGTTGACCATGTCTTGGATCATGCCATACGACTCCTGCGTTGACCAAGTTAAGAGACTCCTACATGGACTCTCTATTGACTAAGACAAGAACCCACCACGTGGATCCTTACTATACCTCGACATCACAAGCATTTCCCTCAAGTTTAGTTGAAGGAGGATGTAATATGACTAGATAGTTGGTGCATCAACGACTTTGAGATCTTGGACGTCAGGGTCTATGTGGCTGACACGCTGGTGAATGAGTGGGTCAGCGATTCAACGAGGCGGTGGGTCAATGAATTGACAAGTCAATCAGATTGGAGAAGTCCCCTACTATCGATAGTAAATAGAAATATGATTTAGTTAAAAATGAGAGGGGCATATTAAACATAGATATGACGACTTTGCCCGAGGTAAAGAAGATGAAATGCTGATGGATATTTAGACAAAGGGAAATGCCGATTGATGCCTTTGTCCTTGACAAAGGACAATGTTGATGGATGCCTTGGTCTAAGACGAAGGGAATTGTCGATGGATGTCTTTGTCTGAGATAAATAGAATGTAAAAGACGCCTTTATCCAAAATAGAGGGAGTTGGACGCTTTTGTCAGAGACAAAGGAAATGTCGATGGATGTCTCTATTCTAGATAAAGAGAATGTCGATGGATGCCTCTTTCTATGATAGAAGAAAATTTTTTGAAGTACCTGAAAATTTCTAGAGCTACTTCGAGAAGACAAATACTAAATTTATCATTAATTAGTAAATTGATAATATGAATTTATCATAATCCTATCTCAGCATAAGGAGTAGCATGAAGTAGAATAAATAGGATGATCAAGAAAATAATGGGTGTAATCAAATTTACGAAGTAAACACAGGAGTAGTTGAAATGAGCAACAGAAGAGAACCAACAACATGTTGTGTAGTCATAACTATCTGAGTGTTGCCGAAGTGGATTGTGCTTCTGTTATTGTCCTTAAATTCCTTTGCTTATTCAAGAGCAAGAAGGAGTCCATTGCAGAGTAATGAGCATGTCAAACCATTGAAGAGAAGATTGAGTGCCAAATTTGTATGTCCGTAAGAAAAATCAAAATGACACGGAGCCACAAAATGAATGCTGCAAAGCTAGTCACTTCAGGCTTAGAGGTTTTGCCACGGGTATGTTATGCTGCCATGCGTTGGACTGGCAGTCAAGGTAGGGCATCACGCGATGTAGTTGTAGAGGAGCTTCTTGAGGATGCGACAAATGCAGCGGACGACCTTGGTATTGGGGACGTCAATGTTGTCTGGCGGTGGTTGAGTTCACCTTTGCACATTACCAAGGAAGATGGCAAGGCTTGGGTTGGATGATTTGGAAAACCATCAGAGCGATCATTGTTACTATCCTAATCTTCACATCTTTAATCTTAACATCTTTCTCTCATATTTTCACAGACAAAGTCAAAACATTCAGGTCTGAGAAATCTCATTGCGATAATGCGGCGGTAGAAATCTCCCGCAACAAAGAGCGATGATATCAAAATCTTCTTCTCGCTTTCTTCTCGTGACGTGGTGTAGTCAATCCCGCAGAGAATAACATGCATCAAAGGGCTTATCAGGAGTTACCCCAGTAAGGTCTCTCCAATGCTTAAGTCATCATGGAGCTCCGAAAGAGTATAATAGAAAGATGAAATAGAGTAACAGAGTAAAAGTAGATGATACCAGATGATCCCCCTTTAAGAGAATCCCCCCTTTACCTTACATAGAGAGAGAAATCCAAAAGATGCACCTCATGGAGAGAAGCCTAAGACACACATATCTTTAAAATGTACCCTTGGAACCACCGCATCTCTTCATATTGGTAACCACCGTATCGCTTCATGTATTATGGTAACCGGCGTATCCCTTCATGTGTCGAGAGGTCGGACTGCTCTGTAGGTCGGCAAGTCTAAATGCTTGGCAAATTGAATCAGCTGGGAAGATTGAATTGGCTAGGTTGGGCGGAGTTTGTTAACATGCCACGTGAAGTCTATGTTCACCAAGTCTTGAATCATACCACACGACGTGATGTAGGGGTAACACATGCAGAGTCGAGTTTCAACAAACTATAACTTTTGACTCAGATATCAGAACGAGACATAGTCGATTGTTAATCGAAGCTCTTTTAGAGATCTTTATGCGGTACTAGGTAAAATCTATACTGACCCACTTTCGGGCTCATCTTACATCGTTTAGTACTTCATCCGCGACTCTGAATATATATTTTTACTATTTATAATAATTTTTTATTTTTAAAATTTTAGGGTATTTTTCTTTTTAAAGTTAGGGTTTGGTTTACGATCTATTTATATGCCTATTTAGCCATTTTCGACCAATTTTGATTATTGAATAAAAATTTACCTTCTTAGCAAAAATCCTAGAGATAGCGCCGTTACAGCTTCTTTCTCCATTTTTTTTTCCATTTTTTTGTACTTATTTTTCCTATAATTCTCCTCTAATCTTTCACCTCCAAAATAATCGATATTCTATCTGACGTCATTGGTTGATAGGGTCAAGGGACTCCTACATAGTCTCTCTATTGACTGAGTCAAGGGCCCACCATGTGGACCCTTACTTAACTCCACGTCATATATAAATATTTCTATATTGAGACATTCAGACAACTTGAGAGCATATAGTCTACATTAAGCAAGAAAGTGTACTTGAGGGAGAGGAGCTTAGAGGGCTCAAGGAAAAATAATCTAATCAAGATGATGCTCAAATGACTTAAGATAGCTTGATTATTGTGGAGTTTAGAGGACTTTGTGAGTAGGGAGCCTAATTAGAGAGGCGCTCAGATGACTTGAGGGCAAGTCGTTGATCAAGCATTATAAGTGATGTGGTCTAGATCTCCCTCTTCATGGCTTTGAACCTCTTGCTCGACTGCACTACCTGTTTTGGGTTCACATTGGTAGAGTGTTTGAGTCCCAATTGCTAATCTAACTTTCGATTTGCTTCTCCAAGTCCTTGCTCCTGCTTTGGCTTTTGATATGCATCTCTGAGTCCCTACTCTTACTCTAGCTTTTGATCTGTATCTCTAATCTGCGAATCAACACTGTCAGTGGGAGTCAGCATTACTAGTAGGACTCTTTCGATGGTTAAGTTAGCATAATGTTGAAAAAGAGATTGCCTTCCTCAAGAAAAGGGCTTGAACTAGAAAGAGGAGAGTGTCTTCTATTGGGGAAGGGCTTGAACTGAAAGAGAGTGCCTCCTACTGGGAAGGGCTTCAGCTAAGATGAAGAGAGGAAGAAGAAGAATAGTGTTGAAGCAAGTCAAATACTACATTGATTGTAAACTACTCATAGTGAGTGAGCCTAATGGTAGTTACCCTTCCTCAATGAGCTTACTTCATCTTATATAGATAGGGAGCTCCTTTACACATGGACTCCCCATGCCTTGGCTATAAACTCAAATATGGGTTGAAGTCAACCCCAAGCATGGACAGAGTTAGGGTTGTTATCCCTCTCTATCTAAGACAACCTCTGACACCTCTGACAAGTACTGGTAAGAATCCATGGTTGACCTCCCCTCACCAGACAAGGCCTCCTGTTTGCTGAGTCCGCTAACACTATTACCATCACCTCCCTCGGTTAACCCTTATTTTACCCATGCCTTGACTACTACTTGTTGTCCAGTTCCTACTCCAAGAATGGCTAATAGTAAGGATTAAGCAAAGTAGTAAATTTAGGGGGGTTTTCGGGGTTTTTTGGGTTTTTTGAGTTTTTGTTGCTTGGCAACAAAAATTTGAAAAACCTGAAAAACTTGAAAAAAACCCCCAATATCCATGAGTGGGAGTATTCTCGCGACCTAGATGACATGCTGAGGATGTTCTTGAGTGGGGATGCTCATGTATGGTTAGTAGAATACCCAGAGGGTCAAAGTCCAATGGAGATATCCAAGACTAGGGAGTATTCTCGTAGCTTGGATAGTGTGCTGAGGACGTTCCCATGGTGGGGATGCTCCTACATAGTTAGCTAGCTATGAAAAGAGGAAACTTGGGGGGTTTATCCGAAAAGGTACTTGAGCAAGACATTTCCAAGGCCATGAATTTTTGAAGCCATAAACTTCCAAGGTCATGCACTTCTGAGACCATGAACTTACAAGGCCATGAACATCTAAGGCCACGCACTTTTGGGGTCGTGCGCTTCTGAGGCCATGAACTTTTGAGGTCGCGCACTTTTGAGGTCATGCACTTCCAAGCCCACGAACTTTCGAGGCTATGAACTTCCAAGGCTACGGACTTCTGAGACCATGCACTTTTGAGGCCATGCACTTCAAAGGCTGTGAACTTCTCAAGTTGCGAAACCTATTTGGGGATGTCTCACCTGGGGGGGGGGGGGTGTTCCCAAGTCACGTACTTTCCAAGCCATGAACATCCAAAGCTGTGATACTTTCCAAGCCATGGAGACTTGTGTCTTTCAGTGGATGTGCCTAAACGGCTATTCCCAAGCTGCAACACTTTGAGATCTGTCATACTTCCTAAGCCATTATACTCCCCGAGCTATCATACTTCCTGAGCTACACCTTGTCCTTTGATTTACCCTCCTACATGTCTGATCATGTCTCTAGTTAGAGAGTGTAGACCCATCCAGGATATATGCTTAGGTAGGGATTACAAGGCGCATTACATGCCTTGATAAGTTAGGGTTTATGCATATTAAATCGATTCAATCTTTGGGTTTTATATGAAAATAATTATTTATTGAATCGATTTGATCATGTTTGTGCTATATTATATAAATTGAGGCTTGATTATGATTTTTACGATTTAATGATAATTTTTGCATTAATTTAGTTTTAATTGATTTTAGGGCTCAAATTGGACCCAACTCGAGCTCAACCGTGGTCAAATCGAGTCAAATTTGTCAAATTGATCAAGCCAACATGGAGGACATGATCTAGATCGAGCCTGATTAAAATCTCTCAAATTTTTGGAAACCCTAAGCTGCCCTAAACCACAGATCAAGCTTGCACCGTTGAATCAGAAATCAAGGGCCCAGATCTGTTGATTAATCAGGGCATTTAAGCCGAAAACTTAGGGGATGAACAGTGCTGGCTGCGGCACTGTTCATCGTCTTCTCGCGCACGGATGCCCTGTTGAGAAGCGTAACTCCACAGTCAGCCACATCCACCCAATCCGATTCCTTCGTGCTGCTGGATCCTCGAGGAAGCTAGGACCGCTGAGTTGGACGGAAATAGGCGGCTGGAAGCTAGCGACGACGAGGGTTTCTCCGCCGCTGGATTCCCCTGTTCGCTGCAATCCCGGCGAGCTACGACATCTTCAGCAACCGAAATTGGAAGAGGGGTTCTCTGAAGGTTTCGGAGCAAGCTTAAGGGGTCATAGACTTCACCGGCGCGAGGAGAGGTGTACCATTCCAGTTTGCAACGCTGAATGCGACTCGAACACCGGCTGCTGTTGAAC
The DNA here is from genome assembly GCF_044706935.1 of Curcuma longa. Lineage (NCBI taxonomy): Eukaryota > Viridiplantae > Streptophyta > Magnoliopsida > Zingiberales > Zingiberaceae > Curcuma > Curcuma longa. The sequence continues at coordinate 3,073,412 of NC_133874.1, forward strand.
TGAAGAGGGTTTCTTCGGGTTTTCAGAACCGTGGATGCGAGCAAACAGTCTGGCGATTGTGTTCTAGCTTCTAAAGGGATTTTCGAGGCCACATTGTGGATTTGGCAGTTTGTTTGACACCAAGCTGAGAGGCACGGGGAAGAAGAAGCAGGGGATGCAGTTCTAACATTGATTTCTGATTTTTGTTTCTGCAATTCGTTCCTCAAATTCGTTTGATCCAATTCCTGTTTACAATGCTTGATTTCTTGTTAGTGATTGGTACTTTAGCTGTTGGATGTTGATAGATTAGTTTTAGAGGTTTTCAAAGCTTGGTTTGCTCTTCGGGCAATCTGAATTGTTAATGAAACTTGATTTTCAGAATTACTGTTTTGTATCAGCTCATCTCGATTTCAATCCGTTAAAACCCCTTTGAATACAATTGGTTTGGTTAATGCTAGATGATAATATAGTTAGGTCAGTTTGGAGCTTAGGTCAATTCGATGCTTTAGGTGTTCATTGCTGTTTGTGCCAAGTAGCAACTGTTCCGTGCCATTCCCTTTAATAGATTTGCTAGGTTTAGATTTCTAAGCATTTAAGGTTTCTATTTGTTTTTATTTGTTTGTCTTAAGCATTTAGGTTTAGTTTTGATTAGGAGATAATTGAGTTTCAACTGCATTTCTTTACGTTATTGCATTTTAAATTTACATTTCATTTGAAAAACATCAAAACTCCCATTTTTATTCGGAAAACCCAAAAAGAACAATCTAGGAATTAAATCCATGGATGAACACTTTTGAATGTTTGCATGACCCTTTGTAATGGAACCTAGATTGATGAACTTGAGAAAATGTGATTTTTTTATACCTAGTGAGGTTAGCCATTTTGTGTGATGCACTTAGGTGATTGCCACACTAGAACTTGCTTGTTTTCTTTCAAGGCTACAATATCTATGATGGGTCCACATTTATTTAGGTTTAAAAATTCCCCCCCATAAACCATCCACCTTTATGCTTTATCCATGTTTAGCCATTTGCATTTGATATTTTTCACCCCCATTTTCGATTCAATTTTCATGCTCTCTTGGACATGGGTATTTTTGATTGTTATTGATGTGCCTTTGCCCGAGACGGTCAAAGAATTAAGTGTGGGGGAGGAGGTATGAAATTTTGAAGAAAAAAAAAATTTTTTTTTGGAGAAAAGAATGAGATTGTGCCAAAAAGTGGACTGTTTTGTGCTAAAGTTGGTTTGTAGCAATGTTCTAACAAGTTTTCCGTGGGAAACAATGAAGATCTTCATTATTATTTGATGCTATGATGATTTTTGTGAGGATACATGATGCTATGGACTTTTCAAGAAAATTGGAGTAGCAAGTTTCCATGTTTCCAAGTTGCTCAAGAAAGGATGAACCTGAGTTTTGTTAACTCATTAACTCATCCACATTTTCTATGCTACTGAGATTTTGAAATGGGATGGATTTGGAATAACATCAGAATACAATGAAGTTGTGAAGATCAAAGATACAATTTCTGGAAATCTAAGTTAACTGTAGTAGGAAAATGAAAAAAAAAATGAAGCTGTTTGTGCCAACTTGCAAATTGAACCATCTGATCAGTATGAACTGAATTCGAGCTAAAGTTGATTGCATGCAATTTGAAATGTAGTGCAAGGATTAACTTTCAAACGATTGGGCTGAAATCTAAAAGAAGAGCAAAAATTGGCACATGAAAAGCTACATTCACTCTTTGAATCAAGTGCTAAAGACTTTGAAGCCGCAAGTTTTTAATTGAAATTTCAGAAATTGAGAAATGCCAGAGAGCAAATGTGATGTGATCAGTGAGATCAGAGAAAATAGAATAAAAGTCAGAAAATCAGAAAGAAAAAAAAAAAAAAAGAAAAGAAAGAAAACTTGTGAAGAGATATTGAAGTTGAATAAGTCTTGCCTAGATTGCTTTCAAGTCAATGGAATCTCATTTGAAGAAGCTGAATTGAAGTGCAAGAACTAATGGCACAAAATCAGATTAGTCCTAATCAGTTACATCAGAAAAAAAAGAATCAAAGAAAACAAAAAAAAAGAGAAAAAGAAAGAAATGAGAACTTTGTATCAAGTGGAGTTTCAAGAATTTTATCGGTTGAGGAACCACATGGGAACCTACTCCACTTCAGTCACTTCCTAAACAACCAACTCAGATTCCCAAGCTTCAAGATGCTGCTGCAACAGAAAAAAAAAGAAGAAGAAACAAAACAAACAAAAAAAATCAGAAACCAGTTTGCAGTTTGGTTTTTCAGCTGGTTTCGCCAATTTTTGAGGGACTGATCCGAATCTGGATTTCAAGGAAATTTGCATGGATATTAGCCTTATCAATCAAGCTTCATGATGCAAAAAGAATGGAGGCAAAAGAGCAAGAAACAAGAGAGAAAAGCAAGATTTCATTTTGAGAAAAAATCAGTTTTTCAGCTTTGTTTTTCAGCCAACTGTTACCATTTTTGAGCTACTAATCCGAAATGGAATTTCATGGAAATTTGCATGGCTATTAGCCTTATCAATCAAGCTTCATGATGCAAAAAGAATGGAGGCAAAACAGCAAGAAACAAGAGAGAACAAGCCAAATTTCAGATTCAATTTCAGTAATTTTCAGATTTAAACGTGCCAATGATACATTGAATTTGCGGATTCATGTGAACTGAATTTTGATTTCTGATGATTGGATGCTATTTCTTATCTCTTGTGAAATCTAAATGTGAAAGAATTGGGCTTGATTCAAAAGGAAAATGCAAAATGGCACATTTGGGTGTTGAAGAATTGAAAAAAGAAGAAGAAGAAGGAAGAGTTTGTATCAAGGAATGAAACCTTAGAGTTTAGACCAGAATTGCTTCATGGATTTGAAGAACACACAGAAACAAATGGATACAAAAGAAAGCAAGAAGAAAGAGTGGCAAGGTTCATTGATTTACATTTAAACATACTCATGTCTACCACTTCATTCACACTCTTCTCTTGAAATTTCTTTTGTCTTAAATTTTTATTTCTACATTTTCTAATTCCTTTGTTTCAATCATTGATTCCTTACATTTTCAATAAGCCTAGTATATGTGGATTCCAAATCATGAATGGTAGTGGAGAGTAGAAAACAAGCAAGCCTATGGAAATGCATGAAACCTAAGTTGCTTGAGTGAGCTCCATTCCCTTTTGATCATGAATTAGACTTTAGGATGAGAGCCACTGATTTATCTATTGAAAACAACCTCGTGAGATTTAGTGTGATGCATTTTTCTCAATTAGTCATGAAGGGTGAAACTTACTATGCGGTTAACCAAATACAAGGGTCTAATCCATGGGCTTAAGCTTTTGAGACTTTACAAGCTTAGATAATTTTCTTTTAATTGTTTCTAATCATGATTGAGGATGATCTAGGGGGTACAATCTTAGTTTGGTTTTGTTGACTTGAGCGGGACGCTCAAGGGTAAGTGTGGGGGAATTTGATGAGTTAGGGTTTTTATGCATTTTAAATCGATTCAATCTTTGGGTTTTACATGAAAATAATTATTTATTGAATCGATTTGATCATGTTTGTGCTATATTGCATAAATTGAGGCTTGATTATAATTTTTATGATTTAATGACAATTTTTGCATTAATTTGGTTTTAATTGATTTTAGGGCTCAAATCGGACCCAACTCGAGCTCAACCGTGGTCAAATCGAGTCAAATTTGCCAAATTGATCAAGCCAACATGGAGGACATGATCTAGATCGAGCCTGATTAAAATCTCTCAAATTTTTTGGAAACCCTAAGCTGCCCTAAACCCCAGATCAAGCCTGCACCGTTGAATCAGAATCAAGGGCCCAGATAATGTTGATTAATCAGGGTATTTAAGCCGAAAACTTAGGGGATGAACAGTGCTGGCTGCGCACTGTTCATCGTCTTCTCGCGCGCGGATGCCCTGTTGAGGAGCGTAACTCCACAGTCAGCCCACATCCACCCAATCCGATTCCTTCGTGCTGCTGGATCCTCGAGGAAGCTAGGACCACTGAGTTGGACGGAAATAGGCGGCTGGAAGCTAGCGACGGCGAGGGTTTCTCTGCCGCTGGATTCCCCTGTTCGCTGCAATCCCGGCGAGCTACGGCATCTTCAGCAACCGAAATTGGAAGAGGGGTTCTCTGAAGGTTTCGGAGCAAGCTTGAGGGGTCATAGACTTCACCGGCGCGAGGAGAGGTGTACCTTTCCAGTTTGCAACGCTGAATGCGACTCGAACACCGGCTGCTGTTGAACTGAAGAGGGTTTCTTCGGGTTTTCAGAACCGTGGACGCGAGCAAACAGTCTGGCGATTGTGTTCTAGCTTCTAAAGGGATTTTCGAGGCCACATTGTGGATTTGGCAGTTTGTTTGACACCAAGCTGAGAGGCACGGGGAAGAAGAAGCAGGGGATGCAGTTTCTAACATTGATTTCTGATTTTTCATTTCTGCAATTCGTTCCTCAAATTCGTTTGATCCATTCCTGTTTACAATGCTTGATTTCTTGTTAGTGATTGGTACTTTAGCTGTTGGATGTTGATAGATTAGTTTTAGAGGTTTTCAAAGCTTGGTTTGCTCTTCGGGCAATCTGAATTGTTACTGAAACTTGATTTTCAGAATTACTGTTTTGTATCAGCTCATCTCGGTTTCAATCTGTTAAAACCCCTTTGAATACAATTGGTTTGGTTAATGCTAGATGATAATATAGTTAGGTCAGTTTGGAGCTTAGGTCAATTCGATGCTTTAGGTGTTCATTGTTGTTTGTGCCAAGTAGCAACTGTTCCGTGCCATTCCCTTTAATAGATTTGCTAGGTTTAGATTTCTAAGCATTTAAGGTTTCTATTTGTTTTTATTTGTTTGTCTTAAGCATTTAGGTTTAGTTTTGATTAGGAGATAATTGAGTTTCAACTGCATTTCTTTACGTTATTGCATTTTAAATTTACATTTCATTTGAAAAACATCAAAACCCCATTTTTATTCGGAAAACCCAAAAAGAACAACACTTAAGCTCGAATTAAATGATTTTCTACTAGTCCTTGGAAAAACACGACTCGAGGCCCCTATACTTCATTTATTTGTATTTATCGTGGGTTTTCGAAATTTATAAATTCTAATTTGCAACCCTACTCGTGACACATATCTAATCTAGGGTTGTCATGCCTCCCCCCACTTAGGCCGAAGAAGAAAAAATTATTGATGAGGTCTAGCTATTGACGTGGCCAGGTATGGATAATGCGGTCAACACCTCCACTTGCTACCTATCAGAGGCAATGAGAAATATGAGTCAGAGGGATTTGACTTGGGAGGGATGTTCCCATGCTACTATAATTCGGTCTATCCGAGGATGTACTAAAATGGATTATTCCCAAGCTGTTATATTTCAGTCTATTCGGGGATGTACCCAAAGGTGTTGTTCCCAAGTTGCTATACTTTGGTTTGTCTAGGATGTACCCAAAAGGGCTATTCCCAAGCCACTATACTTTGGTTTGTCCGGGGTTGTTCTCAAAGGAGTTGTTTCTAAGCTGCGAACTTCTCAAGCTATGAACTTCCTAAGTTATGAACTTCTTAAGTTGTGAAACTCCCCCATCTACGAACTTCCTAAACTGTGAACTTCTCAAGCTACAAAATTCTCCAAGCTGTGCACTTCCCAAGCTGCGGCTAAGCCCACATCTACTCAAAATCAGGGAGATAAGGAATGCTAAGCTGCTACAAAGTCTGCATAAACCCTAAATTGGGGGATATGAGGAAGACCAAGCTACTGCCAAGTCCACGCTGACCTGAAGTTGGGGGAGATAAGGAATACCACATTGCTGCCAAGTCCTCTCTAATCTAAAGTCAGGGGAGATTAGAAATGTCAATCTATCATCAAGTTTATGTCAATCCAGAGTTGAGGAAGATAAGGAATGTCAAGGTACTACATGTTGGTGTAGGGAGCACCAGATAATTAAAGTTGTATTTTGATCATAGTGAAGGGTTTAAGTTAAGATCGTGTTGTGTGTTAACGAGTTGATCTAAGTATGCAGGTAGCACAGAAAAGTTTTAGTTGGAGGCTAGGCAAGGAAAGTCCTAGTTGGAAGCTAAGCAAGAAGTCCTAGTTAGGTAGACCGAGCAAGAAGTCCTAGTCAGGTGTACTGGGCAAGAAATCCTAGTCAGGAAGACTGGGCAAGAAGTGTGGGATCGAGGTGAATGCTAGAGGGGGGGGGGGGGGGGGGGGGGGGAATAGCGCGTTTGTAGCTTTTTCACGAGTTTGAAAACCTTTATAAAAATTGAGTAAGTAAATGCACAGCGGAATATAAAACTGAACGCATTTATTTTACTTGGTTTACAACCAGTAGCTGTTACTTCAAGGCACACAGTCCTTGATCGTTTATGACAGACAATCCACTAATAAATTCTCCTCTTTTGAGAGAGAGTTTTGCTTCGAGAGAGAGTTTTGCCTTTTACAAAGTTTAGGATCGATAAGCTTTTACTGTCCTAATAAATTAAATACAAAATTGAAGGCGAAAAGTAAATATTTTACTGACATGTAAATGAGAAGTTTACTTCATTATTGGTGCTATTTTTTGGTGCTACGATAGCGTGTCGGGTGCTTCAATTGTGCACAGGATCGATGTCGGGGTAGTGTATAATTGATGCTTAGGGTTTCCCCTTACAGCTGCTTATATAGCTTGATCTGGGCACTTGAAACTCCTTTCGAGCACCTTCACGTCATTCAGTCAATTCATTTTTGACGTTGACTTGGCATCTTTAGGTGTCTGTATCCCTTTTAGGGGCTTGTAATGCTGACGTGAAGGTTGTTGGATCAACTTTGATTTCGCCATGCCTTATCCATCTCCGGGCGCTTGGAGCCTTTTTGGGCGCTTGGAAGTTAAGGTGTCTCGACCACTTGAGACTCGCCACCTCATCTACCTCACATCCTCACCTACTCTTCTCAGGAGAGTTTACCTCTGCCAACCATGCAGTCCTTCAAATCTAGTTGGACTTTGGCTCAGCATTCAATCCTCGTCCCTAGGACTTTCCTCTGATGTCTAGACCTTGCTAACCCTTTGCTTCGCTAGACATCCAGTCCACGACTTGCCTAGACTTCCTGCCTGATGTTTTGATCTGCCAAGTCTTCCTGTCCAGCTCTCCTAACTAGGACTTCCTTTTCCAGTCCTCCAGACCAGGATTTCCTTGGCTAACCTCAACTAAGACTTTCCTATGTTACCTACACACTCATTTCAGCTCGTTAGTAAACGCCACGAGCTTAACATGAACCCTTTGTCATGATCAAAATCACGGTTCGATTATCTGGTGCTCCCTACACTAATAATCTCTTCCTTTTTTATTATGACAATCTTGGCTCAAAGTTAAGTTCAAATAATTACTTGAAAATGTCATTTCAAAGAATTTAAGTCCTGAAAACCTTCTCCCCCTTAACTTAGTATCTCCCTTTGAAATTAAGGTATACTTAAAAATTAGTTTGAAAATAATTTTTTTCTCTTCTCTCCTTGAACTTGACATGGTTCTTTAATTTCTCAATTTGAGTTTAAGAACCACTTAAGTAAAACTTAGTGGTTTTAAAGCGTTAGGTTTTTGAAAATATTTTATGAAAATGGTCAATGTTGTTTTTTAAAACACTTTAAAGATATTTCTTTTAAAAAGAATTAAATAATATTTCTTGAAAATTTTTTTAAAGAAAAAATATTTTCTAGAAAAGCACTCTGAAAAAATTTTAGACTTTAACTTTGAAATTATACTCTCTCTCCTCTTTGACATAATTAAAAACATAAACAATCTTGGAGGGGTTTTTTAAAAACTTTCAAAGTGTTTACATTTTTTAAAAATTATGGTAATCTACTATAAAAATTAATTTCAGACATAAACATGTAAAAATTGTTAACAAAATTTTAGAGTTATGAGTCCAAGCATGACACCTATATATAATATATAAGAAAACTTAGACATCTAAAAATTTATTCTTGTACACATGTCTAACTCATTGTTACTAGTTAACTATCAGAAGATAACAATTTTTACTAAGTTAGTTAAGTGTATGTTTCTAGCGAGTCTTTTATTATGAAGGAACACTTAGCTTGATTGATGTATGTATGCATTTTTAGTCCAGATTTATTTTAATGCACTGACATAAGTATATAAAACTCAGACTTTTACCTTATGCATCTCACATCATTCTAGGTTTCACAATATACAAACAAGTTAGGCCTAATGTATTTTGTGAGATGTGGGTAGCCTAAATCTATAGGTGCATAATTTTTACTAGTAGTGCCTAGACTAAGTCTAGATTTTCTTTAATTTTGCAATTATAATTTTAAAAATATAATATTATAAAAATAGGGGTTTCAAAATTAGAGAAGTAAGATAATTTTAAAGATTTTTAAAAAACAACAATAGATTAAAAATAGATTTAAAAAAATATGAATTTTGAAAACACTTATAGTAGAAATAATATTTTAAAAATTTGAACTCTATTATACTAAGCATATTCCTAGTTTATTAACTTTATCAAAATGAAATAGATAAAAACTAGTTAATATCAGAAAAAAATTAGTCAAACTAAAAAATATATAAGTCAACATCACATCCACTAGAGTCAAAGTACAACTCAGTACAATAAAAAAAAAGAAACTAATGGGGTCTACTAGAGAGATGGAGGAGGATGACCCATGCCCCAAGATTTAAGCATGTCTATGATCTCAGTGTGTCTCCTTGAACGTTGTCATTTTTCAAAATTAAAAATTTATAATTATTAACCAAACTCCTATTTATCACTTTAAGTAATATAGTAGAGGCCCAGATCGTCTCTCATAGACTCAATAATGGAAGTTTTATCTTAGATATTTGGTGTGGAGTTTTTATTTGTTGATCATCTTTATTAATTCCTAACTATCTACAAGATCTTCTTATTGATAATCAAATCCTACAATTTAGTAAATCCTATGATATATTCAATGAACAATGCTATTTACCTTAACATACAACAAGTTCCACACATTTACAAATTACTCCACAAACTATACATAAATAAACAACAACCTATTCCACAATTTAATTCATTATCAAAAGTTAACATTCAACATGGATTTCAACATCATGCAACATACAACAATTTAAATATACATACAACAACTATAACATACAACATATAACATAGATCTTACAATAAAAAATATGTCTACAATAATTCATTCATAAACATGAATCAACTTTACAAAGTATGTCCATTTACATGTGATCACCAACACTTCACATCATATAACCGGTTAACATCATATCCAAATAACTATAAACATTCAACTTAAATAAACTATACAACATGAATTCTACAAACCTTACAATTGACCAACATAATTAACTTGTTCATATTCAAACATCACAACAACACAACCAATTCATTTTAAAAGCTTTACAACAACAACAACTCAATTCTCAACACAAATGAATCATTGATAACTCGAGTTCACATTTCAATTTATCAATTATACATAACCAAATCCAATTTCACCTTCAACATAAATCAACCGAATCCAACTCAATTCAACCAACTCAGAACCTCTAAACATTCCAAACTCATTCACTAACACATATAGTTCATTAACATCACAACCAACTAAATAAAATCCACATTCACATCATCAATCATCACACAACCAAAGCAATCAAAATCCGTGAAACATATATGAACAACACAAATTCAAACATGTGATACAACATCTCATACAATTCCAACAGAAGCATATAGCAAGAACAAGTATAATTGGGGGTTTTACATTGATGCAATCGGCTAGCAAAACAACATAACCAGAACATATTAGAAGTTAGATTAGAAATTAGGGTTAAAGTTAAGGTTAGAATTAGAGTTAGGATTAAGGTTAAATCAGTGTTAAAGTTAGGATTAATTCAGTGGGGTTTTTGATGTCATAATTAAAACAAACAGAACGAGAAGAAGAAAAACAGAGCAATAGAACAGGGATGAAAGGATTTAGGGTTTTCTTCCCTCTTCCAATTGGCATAGAACAAGGCCCTCAGCAGCTCCGGTTGAGTGGCACCAACGGGATAGAGAACCTCACTGGAGCAAACCACTCACATCTTGGCACGAATGGAGAGAAGGTTCGGATCCTCAATCGCTGCCCTAATTTCCTGCTGCAAATTGCAGACAAGACATTAGAAACAGGGAATGAAATTCAACCCTTACCTTGCCATTTTCCAAGGATGGCGACATCGAAGATGACGGAGATCCTTTGCTACAAATCGTAGACAGAGTCCGGTGGGTTCCTGTTGCAAATCTATAGGTGCATTGATAGTCAAATATTTATATTTTATATTTTTGATATATATGTTAATGCAATTGTCCAATTAATTTATATTGTAGATAACATGGTGTGTGGTGCCACACAGAAGATCATGTTATCAGTTCCTTATAAATTATAAATTAGTAGCTCACAACCAAGATGGATTGAGACAAACTATTGAAACGGTTGTAGTGTAATTGGTATTAGTTTATCTTGATTATAAAATTACACTAGTACACTATGTGTATATTGAGCAGAACTGTTTGAGGTTGTTCGATTTATACTGACTATATAAAAGAACAAGACCTTTGTTATTATGAATATGCGTTCTCTTAATCCCAATATAAAAATAAGCACACATACTTAGTATTTATTTCTGTAACTTGTCAATGGGTAAGATTTATTCGTTAAATCAATAGACCCGATGAGTTGGGAGATAATGCTATTTATATGGTGTGTTGTTGATTATAGAAGGAATCTGTGTCCTAATTATTTAGGCTGATGATGTCTCCTTGAGGAGCTCAAAAGGATTATCATGTAAACCCTGCAGGTGGACTTAGTCCGGCATGATAATAAAGTTGAGTGGTACTACTCTTGAAATTAAATGTTAATTAATTGAGTTGTCAGTAACTCATTTAATTAATGGACATACGATATCTTAAACACAGGGAGATTAATGCACTCATAATAAGAAGAAGCCCATATTATAATATGGGATTGGTGCGGGAGTTCAATAATAACCCTTTAGTGGTATGAATTATTATTGATGGACTTGAGTTGGGTGTTCGGGCTGAATACAGGAAGGCCAAGCCCATCAGGAGGCCTAAACCAATTCCTCCTCTAGGTCTATGTTGTAACCTCTATATAAAGCCTCGTATCCACCCTAACAAAATTCTGTTAATCCTAACAGAATTCGGTTAATCCTAAACTTCATAAGACCAGCGGCTTGGGATATAAAAGGAGGAGGTGGCGCCTCTTAAACCATGTTCCACAATTCTCTTCCAACCCTTTGTTAGGGCCGGCGGCAAGGCTTTAAGAAGAGGAGGATAGGAGGTGGCACCAACAACACATTCTATTCTCTTCTAACCTATTAGGGTCGGCGCTCCTAGCCTTGGTTCTCCCTTAGAGCCGGCGCCCCTAGCCTTGGTTCTCCCTTAGTGGCCGGCACCCCTAGCCTTGGTTCTCCCTTGGTGGCCGGAGCCTCTAGCCCTTGGTTCTCCCTTGGTGGCCGGCGGCTTGGAAGCAAGAAGGGGAAGGGTGGTTATTCTCTTGGTAGATCGTCGCCCACACGACGTCCAAGAAGAGGAGAGGAATACAATAGAAGATCAAGAGATTTTTGGCTATAAACCATCATCTATACAATCTCAAGGAAAGGTATGACTAGTTTGATATTCTGTTGCGTAGTTATTCCTTTGTATGAATCTTGAATACCAACACAAGAGGCCAGTGATCTTATTCTTCGATCAAGGTGTACTTTGATTAGTCAAGAACTTGCTTGATCGATCAAGCACATATCTGATCGATCATGTGGGTTGCTCGGAAAGGTTCTGTCCTTGTATATTTTTTTTATCTAGGAGAAATTGAACATGATGGAATTCCAGCGCCTTCATGTCAAACTGCTTGACTTTATCTTTGATTCAAGTTTATCTTCAGCAATACTTAGAGGAAATACCTCGATGCTGACGAACCCCTATTTGGGCTCTAACTGCTCATAAGAAGAGAGACTTGATCACTCCATTAATGGTGGATGTAGTTGGGACATTGTCAAGGCTACTATCGAGCTGCTTTGCCCATGTTGTTGCAACTGTATTTCATACTGACTTGGGTGTGCTTTGTATAGTGTTGCAGACGATCTTAGCATGATAGTGGTGCAGACGATCATGTGAGCATATGGATATGAAATCCATTAGAACTAGCCATCGCCTTTACTCCGAAACCCTTAGTCTTTGAATCCCTCAATATCTTTCGCTCACATTCCCCCAGACAACACCAAAGATGATGCAGCTCGAATTTCCTTCTTCGCCACCTTGGACCTCCTGCTCGGCTGCACCACCTATTTTGGGTTTACACTAGTAGAGTCTTCAAGTCTCGGTTCCTGATATGACTTTCGATCTACTTCTTTGAGTCCCAACTCTTGCTTTGGCTTCCGATCTACGTCCCTGAATCCTTGCTCCTACTCTAGCTTCTGATCTGTGTCTCCAATTTGCAAATCAACATTGTTGGTGGCGGTCAACGTTGTCGGTAGGACCTGTCCAATGATTAAGTCAACATAAGGCTTAAAAAGAGACTTCCTTCCTCGAGGGAAGGACTTGAATTGAAAAGAGAAGAGTGTCTTCCACTGGAAAAGGGCTTGAACTAAAAGAGAGTGTGATGTGGGTGTTTCGGTGGGATATTTTATTTATATATTTTTATTCCCTTATTTTGTTACTTACATCCATCAAAATTAATTATTTATTTATTACCAAACCTCTAACTATCATCTTAGGTAATATAGAGAGGTTGGGTCGTCTCTCTTGGACTCAATGACAGGATCTTCTATCCTAGACTCATGGTGCAAGGTTTTATTATGTTTTATTCATTCCTATTTACAACTCCATTTATTAACAATTTAATCCTACAATTTACAAAAGAATACTAAATATATAGCATTCACAATTAGAAGTACAACATTAATATGTAAGAACAACTTATTATATATATGAATTCCATTTATTAACATAAATTCACTATACAATATGAAATTCATTTATTCAACATGCAAAATCAAACAACATAAATTCTACATCATGGATTATACATTAATTCTAACATACAACAAACATTTCATACTACAACCTTCATAAACTATACAAACACTAAGTTACAAGAACATACAACCAATTACAACCCAAATTTCCTAGTTCACAAGCATTATTCAAATCTACAACACAACACCATATCATGCTATACAACCGGTACACTCAAAACAAATTGAACATGTTCACAACATTCATCACATCATCAAGACATCAATACAACATGAAGAATTCATTCCAATTTCATTGACAACACAATTTCAAGTTCAACATGAATTACATTCGTTATACAATACATTGATTAATGTGTACATGATTCCACATAAACAAGCCTTCACCCGATTTCAACAACTAAACATTTGCTACAACAAATCAATTAGTTACACCTTGTCCCATTTCTCCCATCAACAAAACATGCTTCGCTCAAAATTATCTCTAAACAAACATTACAATTCATTTGATATTCAACTTGATTCACAATAAAGTTTGATCAAAACATATCATTCAAATAGCACAACCAACAGATCATATCATTCAACAAATTTAAGTATCAACTCACAATTCAAATCACAATCGTTAAAACAAGATATAAGTCATTAACAGAGGTATAACACATCAACAAATAGGGTGTTTTTGATTTACACAGCTCACAACAGAGAAAAAAAACCACATTAACATTAGAAGTTAAGTTAGATATTTGAAGCTAAAATTAAGGTTAGGATTAAGGTTAAGGATTAGGGTTACAATCAAGTTAGGTGTTCGGTTAGAAAATTAAAACCTATTTACAGTATTTACAATGGTTTATGGGGTTTTCAATTCAAGTTAACAAGACAAAACAGATAACAAATGAAGCAGAAACAGAGAAAAATGGATGACAGTGGGTTAAGGATTGAGGTTCTTCCCTCTCCAACTGGCACAGAACAGAACTCATCTTATTCCGATTGATAGCACCAACGGGACGGCGATGCGTGCTGGAGCAAACCACCCACAACGGCACAATCGGAGAAGACGAAGGTTCGGGTCCTCAGACGCTGGTCTGATGCCTTGCTGAAATCACAGACAAAATATCAGGAAAGGAACTGAAATTCAACCCTTACCTTGCCCCATTTTCGGTGACGGTGGCTTCGAAGACGACCGGTGACCTCTGCTGAACCATAGATAAGTCCGACAGAACCCTGCTGAACCACAGACAGGACCAGCTAACTCTGGCTCTTTGGAGGAGGCGGATGAGGGAGCTGTCGTCGGTTGCCGGCGCTGGAGAACCCTCACAACGGCAGAAGCTAGACGACAAAGGAAGGGAGAAGATATTATTGGAGCTCACAGCAAAACCCTCAACGGTGTCGATGCTCGGCAATCGGAAGCAGCTGCGCCTTTGTTGGTGCAAGATGCACTAAGATCTTGCCTAGAGTTTCGATGTTTGACAATACACCTAGGTCTGGTCAGTTTTGACCAAGGGGTGATCCAAACAGGACTTGATGTTTGGATGTGTGGAAGTGAGTAAGAAGATCTAGTCGGTTAGACTAGACAGTGGAAGTCCTAATCTGGAAGATTGGGCAAGGGAAGTCCTGGTGAGTGAAGCTGGGCAAGAGAAAGTCCTAGTTGTAGGCTAGGCAAAGGGAAGTCCTGATTTGGAGGATCAGGCAGAAGTCTTGGCAGAGTCAACGTGCACCAGGCAAGATCCGGACTTGGGTAGTTGCGGATGAAATGGACTTGGTCAGGAGGACCAAGTTGCAGAGAAGAATGGACTGATCAGGAGGATCAGTTGCGTTCAAGTCCTGGGGGGCAACGACAGAGCCGAGCACAAGTCCAACAAGTCTGGGTGACTTGGTTGGCACAAATTCTCCAGAATGGAGTGGGTTAGACTAACCCAGGATTTCGGGAGAAATCCGAAGTTAGACTCACAAGGTAAAACTAGTTTGGCTTGGTTGTATTCATGCTTGTTTTGCAGGAATCATAATGCAGGGTCAACTTCAAACAGCCATAACTTTTGACTCGGATCTCAGAACGAGGCAAACTCAGATGCGTTGGAAAGCCCTTTCAGAGATCTACAAAATTGGTGTTTTGAGTTTTTTCGGATTCCGGCTGGAGTCGACTCAGAATGCCACTTGAGTCGAGGGGCTGGAGGACCCAGAAGCCCATTTGAGTCGACTCGACAAAGAAGCAAGTTTTATCCACCACATAAGCTGGAGTCGACTCAGGGCTTGCTGGAGTCGACTCAGGAGGTCTATATAAGGCTGTGAACGTGCAGAAGCAACTCAATTCAAGCCAGAAACCTCTCAAGTCATTCTGTAGTGCTGCGAAACACAAAAGAGGCCAGACGCTTGCAACCGGGGAAGATCCAGGAGGAGTGCGCGGCGCTCAGGACTTCCGGAACGGCTAAAAGTGTTTGCTTTTAATTTACTTGTTTTACTTTCCTGTTCTTTCATTGTTATTACTTTTGGACTGTAAGACGGGTTTCTCCGCCTCCGAACGCCGTTCGGAAAGGAGACCACTAGTGGACGGGCGCCTCCCGAATTAGGCCTTGGACGTACTAACCCTGGGGGGTTAGGAACCAAGTAAATCCCGCGTGTCCTCTTTATTGTTGTCTAATTCCGCTGCTTAGTATTTCTTTTAGTTAATCGAACGATTTCCGAGAAAAAGCGAAACGCGCTATTCACCCCCCCCCTCTAGCGCGTACACGATCCTACAATTGGTATCAGAGCCGGTGCGCTTCTGATTGGACTAACCGCCAAGGGAGCAAGACGGCAAAGATGGAGGGGGAAAAAGGTAATTTTAAAGTTCGTTTTAAATTTCACATAATATGTTTTAAGTGCAGGGAGAGAGGGCACTATAAAAATAAGTGTCCTACTCGTAAGACTCGGACGACACCACCGGCGGCAAAGGAGCAACCGATGCCAGGAGCCCGGAAGGACAAAGATCATATCCGATGCTTCAAGTGCCAAAAACGAGGACATTACAAGAATCGATGCCCGGAGAGGAAG
Organism: Curcuma longa; assembly: GCF_044706935.1. NCBI lineage: Eukaryota > Viridiplantae > Streptophyta > Magnoliopsida > Zingiberales > Zingiberaceae > Curcuma > Curcuma longa. The sequence goes on from NC_133874.1 coordinate 3,089,470, forward strand.
ACGGCGAAAAAATCGGTATGTTTTAAAAATTACGAAAATACCCCTAGGTTGCATGCCCATGCTAGATCTACTTTTTCTGAAAATTTAGATAATTTTTCTGTAAATTTAGAAAAGTTAGAAAAAGTTAATTTGAACAAATCAAATTTAGATAAATTTAAAAATTTAGATAACCTTAAAAATTCAAATCTAGATAAGATTGATTTGACTAATTCAAATTTGAATTTGTCGAATCTGAATAATTTAGAAAATTTAAATTTAGATAATAATTTGACTAAATCAAATTTGAATAATTCAAGTTTGAAAAAGTCAGATTTAGAAATATTAAATAATGATTTAAATAATTCAAACTTAGATCCTAAAAATAAGGAAAATTCACCTAAACTTACTAAATTAATTAAAAATTCTGAATTAACTAATAATTTAGGTCTAACCAATTTAATCAATAATAGCAGCCGGAAGGCGCGCGATGGCGAGGGTCTCTCCGGCGAGTGCCACCCCTGTTTTCTCGTGTTCTGGCCGTCCACAGCACTATCCGACGCCGCGACACCTTTGAGGGGTTCTCTGAGGAGCGTGGAGAGCTTCCATATCATTAGAAGATCGATCGGAGCAAGGAGGAAACAAGGAATCCGATTTTTGCCAGCTTCAACGCAACTGTGCAGCGTTCGGTTTTGTTCAGAAAGGGTTTTTCAGGCTTCTCCGGGTGCTGGCAGCTAGCAAACCACTCGACGACCTATCCGAAGCTTCCAATTGGATTCAAAAGCTGATTGACAACCAGCTGAGGGGGATTTGAAGGAGAAGAGGAGGATTGGATGCTTAATTTCCCTGTTACTGCATTTCTGTTTCTGCATTTCTGATTTCTAAAACTTTTGACCTGATTGCATTTGTAATTAACGAATTTGCTATCCAACTCTTGAATTGAATCCGTGTAGTTAAATACTCTTGTTAGTTAAGTTTGTTTTGGTTTAATCTAAGGTGCTTTAGCTTAATTTCTTGTTTTAAGTTGATTTCCATAATCTGTTCTGTGCCATGTTTAAGTACACTGTTCCGTGCCATTTTTGCTTCCATGTATCGGTTTGCTATGGTAGGTTAGTTGGAGCTGGGATTTCATTGCTAGCTGAGTGGGAGTGAGTAGTTGCATTGCATAATTGTCTTGCTAGTTAGGGTTATTGCCTTTAAATTCAATTAGTAACCTTGGCTTAATTTTTACTTTTCTAGGTTTCTTGAATTGCATGTCTTGTTTCATTTGCTTATCCTACTTAGTTAGTGTCTGATAAATTAGGTTGAATCTTGTTTTGCAACTAATTTGATCTCTTTCTAATTAAATTTCCTATCCTAGATAGCTGTTAAAGTGTAGTTTAGGTTTTTAAAGCAATGGCTCTTATCTTGTGTTTCAAGATTAGGAGATAATTAGATTTTCATTGCATTTCATTTATCTATTGATTTTAAATTACATTTCATCACATTACATTGCAAAACACCAAAAATCTCATTTTCATAGAAAACCCCAAAAAGAACGACACCCAAGCTCAATTTAAGCAATTATCTACTAGTCCTTGGAAAAACATGACTCGAGGCCCCTATACTTGATTTGTTTGAATTAATTATGGATTTTTGATATTTAAAATCAATTTGCAACCCTACTCGTGACACATAGCAATCTAGGATTGTCAGTCTTCTCTAGAGTTTTCGTGGCGCTAGACACCTTAATAGTCGACCCAATTGAAGTCAACTCAATAAGGACAAACTTGACGGGAGTTGACCCAATAGAGACTGACCCGTTCGAAGCCAACCAGATGAATATCCAACCTACCGAAAGCATTCAGTCGCGGTTACTTTGTGAAGTCAACTCATCCAATCCCCTAATCTCGGACTGGATCATTTTTACACCATTTGTGGGGGAAATGAATTGAAGCCTAGATATGGGAGATACTCAATGAAGCAATGAAGAAAGAGGACTTGCTGCTAAAGGAAGGGGTCCTATGGCATGCCTAGCATCAACCACCGCTCCTTTCACGCTGGGGGATCTAAGTCGATTAGTGTCGTTTACCATGGAAGAGATCTTGAGACGACAATTTCTCAATGAATCCTCCATCCTTAAAAGAATAGAGACGGATTTTATCTCAGCAAGAGGAGCAGTTTAGGGAATCAACAATCCGGAAACCATCTTGGGAGATTTCAAGGAGAGATTGAGATGAGTGCTCAGATAAAAAGAAGGAAACACCAGCTTAGCAAAGTGCCCCATTTTTATAAGATATTCTAGTTGAGGAGCTGCCGAGTCATTTCCTACCACTACAAATCAGCGAGTATACCAGGTCCTCGGATCTAGAAGATCAATTAGGCCGGTTTAAGAATGTCTTCCTTTTGCGCCAATATATTGACAAGTTGAAATATAGAGGTTTCCTAACAACTCTGGCAGGATTGGCACAACGATGGTTTAACAGATTGAAGTCAGGTTCTATTCAATCTTTTGAAGAATTCAGTACTATGTTCTTGCAATATTTCATTAGATGCAAATGCTATCATAAGACCACTCTGAGTCTTTTCACAATGAAGTAGCGGAATCGTGAGACCTTGCGAGATTACATCTGCGCTTCAATTGTGTTGCCTTAGATGTACCTTCCGCCACTTTTTAAATCCACATTAGTGCCTTTTCCCAAGGGTTGGTGGAGGAGGATTTTTTCAAGTCTGATAAAAATCCCCTAGCTAGTTACAACAACCTGTTGCAAAGAGTTGAAAAGAACATTAATATAGAGGAAGCCCAACATACCAAAAGGAACGACTGGAACCCATTCTGGTGATTGTAGGATCGTTGCATGCGCTAGAAGGGGTGAATAACACTCGTCATTCATTCATTCTATGACTGAGACTAGCAGCAAATATTAGTAATAACAAGCACAAGACACACGGATTTTTTACTTGGTTCTTACCCCCAGGGTTAGTACGTCCAAGGCCTATGCACAAGAAGGCGCCCATCCACTAATGGTCTTCTTTTTGAAACTTTTTTGAAGACTGAGAAATCTGACTTACAGTCCAATAATATAAAGATGAAAGTACAAGACAATAACACTTAAAAGAAAACAAACTCCCATATAACCGATCTTGAAGTCCTTAGTACAGTGCACCTTTCCTGAAGCTTTTCTGGTTGGAGTAGTAGAGTTGTCCTTGTGTTGCATGTTGAGGCTCCTTATAAAAAATATTTCTAGGCGCCCGAATCCCTTTCCATATGTCCCGAACTGATTCGATCCAATTTTATTTCGTTGATCTTTATTAGGGTCGATTATTCCTAATAGGGCGCTTGGACCGGTCGGGCACCTAGAGAAAATCCAAGTGCCCAGATTTAGTCAATTCTAGTTTGAACTGAGTTGACCCGGGACTTGGTTCAGCTACATCTGTTTTCTCCTCTTATGTTTCTTCAGTCTTGCTTTCGACTCCTGATTCTTGCAAGATAAGCATACAAATATGCAATCAACCTAAGCTTACCTGTAGTCTGTTTGACCTACTAGGCTTATCTAAGTCTTACCCTGTATGTCTGTAACACCCGTATTTCCCCCCCCCCCCCC
>NC_133874.1:3093129-3190669 GCF_044706935.1 Curcuma longa
TATGTCTTGCCAATCTTTTTCTCAAATTCCATGTCAACTAATTTGCCAACTTCAATTATTGTTGCTACTCCAATTTCTTATTTGACATCCTATGGAAAAATCTTGGAAGGCAGAGCTCCGAGTCTTGGTTGTTGTGTTACTTAGGAGGTGGGTAGCGGCTTGTCAGATCCACTAGGCCCGACTCTAGTAATTATGGGGAAGGTGGTTGTGACAAAGATGGTGGTGAGTGCTATGACTGCATGCATCGTGGCGGTGCTCGTTGTGCGTCACTATATGTGGAGTTTGAGCTTATCGTCGTGGATTGTTGTAGTAATCAAGGAGCTAGAGGAGTAGGTCGCTTCGCCTATCTGAAAGTTGCGACAAGTAGCAAACGTGATGACAGTGGAGATAATGGTGGGTTCTGTTGAATTGATGTCAGAGGATCTTCCTTCTAGACGACCACCTAATCCTATTCTAAACTCAAGGACGAGTTCTTTCAGCCCGGAGTGACTAATGTAGGAGGATTCAAAGATGTCTATTGCTAATTTTTATTTTTAATAATTTTTACAGTTTTTGATATTTAAAGTAGTTTTGAAAATTTTAATTTTCTATATTTGAGGATTTTAAGTCCATTTAGGAATTTTAAGATTTCAAGTCTGTTAATAATTTGTCCTAGAATTTTATATTTGAGAATTTTAAGTCCATTTAAATTTTTTAGGATTTTGAGTCTGTTAATATTTTTTTTCTTTTTATTAAAATTTTTTCTTAGGATTGGGTCTATATAACATCTTGATGTTTAAGAGACAAGAAATTTTTCTTCTCCCCCTTTGGTGGTCATCTTTCTCTACTTCAGTCTCTTACGTTTTTTCGATTAACCAATATGTAATATACTAATCACTAAAAGATGGCAACATCCAAAGATTACTCCATTTATTTACAATTAAATTTTATAATTTATCAAAAAAATATTAAGCATACATAAGGCACAACTTAAAATCTATTATACATTCCTAATCACAAATTTATTCAAACAACAATCTAATTTACAATATTAACTATACTTCACATAATTACACTAATATACAATAAATTCCACAAATTTACAAACTTTTCCCCTAAAGATATACAACTAAACATGAATCATCTAAACATTAGCAGACACAACACGATACATCATCAATTTGTTAGCACACATAAGAACATGATAACAACGACATTCATTCATATATACAACATTCATACACAAATCAAACGCAAAATACACAACATGCCATTTTCTATATACAACAATAATCACCTAGTTCATAATTCTATTCATTATCACAACTTAAACTTACAACACTAATTGCACATCATATGCATACAACATACAATATACAATAAACAACAACACTAATTCTATATCATACAACATACAACAACTTAAGCATACAACATACTTTCATTTAACAAATTCATAGCCTATGAATCACAAACACAAATCACACTACTGGCTACATTTCCCTAAAACATACCATCCAAGATCAACATTTGATATAAATCCCGAATCATTTATTTCTTTCAAATGCAACAATTCATACATCAAATTCAACATTCAAACTGTTAGCAACTCAAGTTCGCAATCATTCATCCAACACAACAATAACAGGATCAATCAAACAAATGGGGGGTTTTTGATTCATAAAGGGAACCGAATAGGAAAAGAAATGAACAATGCTAGGTTAGAAATTTAGAGGTTTCCCCCCATTCGGCATAGAACGAAGACCAACAACAGGAAGCTCAGTTGATTCGCACCAACAAGGATCGGTAGACCTCGCCGGAGCTGGACAAATCCGACGAGGGTTGATCGGAGAAGCTAAGATTCGGCGCTCCACCTCCTGCCCTAACTCTTGCCGTCCAAGAACAGGGGATCAGAACAATGAAGAAAATGAAACCCTTACCTTGCAATCTCCATTGGATGAAGAATGATCGACGCCAAACAAAAAATCTCCCCCGTGTTCGAACCACATCAGTGAAGGTCGTCTTCTGCTCGGAATCGGTGGATGCGAAGCGACAAAAAGATTGCCGGAGAACCACTCAAGGCTAGCGTCTCTGTGCTAAAGGCCGTCGTGCACCGGTAGTTGGAGAACCACCCACAGCTTCCGTTCCGCAACGACGAAGACTAGGGCCCTAACGCCTTCGAACCACATTGGCGAAGGCCCTGCGAATGCGTCGGCACTCGTCGACCGGAGCTGTTGCCGCCGCTGCTTTGTACTGATCGGGAGGAAGAAAATGAAGACGGGCAATTGCAGGACGGAGCTCTGTGAGGCGGTGAGGGAGAAAATCACGATTGAGAAGCTACAGTAATTCTCTAATCGCGGCTGAGCCCCAGATCGCGGTGAACCGAAGGAAGCCTTTAAGCTCACGCTGAACCGGCCTTGAACCCAACTCGGCTTGACAGATGATGATGATGATGATGATGATCGATCAAGCAGATGTATCCCATTGACGGCCCACCCTATTAATGGTGGAGGTATTGGTTGACTGCGTCGAGATTGGATCGTGTGTATGATGATGATGATGATGATGATAATGAAGAATTGGGTGTTTTTAGCCGAGGAATTGAAGATATGGAAAACAAAGCAAGTGCAGTTCATAATCTGTTATATATGTAACAAGATTTGTAAGCTCGATGAACCGCCTGATTCATTCATTCACTCACTCACACTGTTCTCCTTGGGTCGAGGATGAAGAGCCAAGGAGAAGATAAAATTATTTTTGTTATTTAAATACATAAAATAAAGGAAGAGTGAGTGACTCATTTAATTAATTTTGTTATTTATATACATAAAATTTATAAACTAATTTATAAAGACGATGACGGAATTATAAATTTTTTAATAAATAATATTGAGCAAATTTGATAAGTAAATTACACATAACTAAGCTTTAAGTTTGTCGGTGCTTTTTTTAAAGAAAAAAGTTTATAAAATTAGATTATCCATTGACAAATTATAGTTTTCTTAGTATTATTTCGAAAGCAAATTTATTTCTTACTTAAATTAATTACAGATATACAAAGTCAAATAAATTAACATAGTTATTAAATTAATTGTTATAACATTTTTGATGACGCTAAAATAATTAAAAAGAGGGGGAAAATATTCAAATTTAAATTAATAATGTCGGTAAGCTTAATTAAAATCAACTTGTTCCATCTCTTTCCTGGCACCTATTCTTCCTTTTGGTGAATCCAGCGATATCATATCGCAAAGTTCCTCCTTAAGGTTCGTAATTTCACTTTCTTTGTCTTGTTTTATTTAATCCATCGATAGCTGTTCTTTCGTGATTTGCAAGCATCCACTTCTCTGTCGATGATTGACGAGCAATTTCTTTCTCTGTTTTCTTTTCTGTCTTAAGATTTTTCTTCTTTTTCTAAATCATAAAATCACGTAAGAAATATATTAACGTATTTATGAAAGAGATTAGTCATAAGTTTTCATATCAGACGAAACAACTTATTGACGTTTGTGCACTTTATCAGTTTGTAGGAACTGCATAATTAACCGAAAAGCTCACAGTACGTAGATCATCGGTTTGGAAGTCGTTCCGAATCCGATGGAGAAACTCAGGTGAGTTTATTTATTTCTTTTTTCCATTTTATTTATTATTATTATTACTTTCTTTTTTGGCGTTGGCGTCTTGTGTTTCTTACAAAATTAAGTTTGTTGATCTCTTGGCGCATGCAGTTCGAACAAGAAGCGTTGGACAGAAGCAGAGAATGCATGTCTGTTCGATTACGTCAAGAAAAATGGCGAACGAAACTGGAATGCCATCGCCAAAGCGACTGGGCTCGATCGATGCGGTAAAAGCTGTCGTTCGCGATGGCTCAATCATTTGAAGCCCGATCTGAAGAAAAGGAAGAGCATCTGATCCTTCAACTTGCACGTAAGTCAGTCCTCCATCTGCATGCATGCATGCCGACTGTTTAATTTGTCGTATGTCTTAACTCAGTTAATCATTATAAATCTTTTGCATGCAGTTACCTGGTCGCACTGATAACGAGATTAAGAATTTTTGGAACTGCAAAATGAAGAAGAAGAAGTCTCAGCGAGTTCATGCTCCCCTCGAGCTTGCTCCTCCTGCTTTGGATCCCCCAACCATGGCGAAACTACAACCTTACGAGTGTTCACAGGGGATGGCCTTGGAGGACATTATTCCTCCTCTTCCTGATCACTTGAGTTCCTATCATTTTGCCCCCGAGGCATAGGTGAGTTGGTTACGACGCCACAGACTTGCAGAAGAGGGCAAGGGTTCGAATCCTGGCGAAGCCAGGAAATACCCTCCTGCGTCGTAACCAACTGCACTTTCTCGATTTACCTCCTCACAGATGGTCGTGGGGCCGACCGTGTGGGGCCGCTAAGGTGGCGGATCCACCTTTTGCAGAAGAGTTCCCATCATTTTGATCTGGAAGCCACAGGGACAAGAGTAATAATAGATAGCATGAAAATTGTAGCATGAATGTAGTACGACACACAACGATGCAGAATTACACTGCTTGCTTGCAGAGAATGGGCATAATCATTCCTGTTTCTGTTCCTTCACTTCTATATCCTGCTCCGGCTCTGACTCCTCCTGCTCCAGTTCTATATCCGGATCCTCCTGCTCCAGTTCTATATCCAGCTCCAGCTCTGGCTCTGGCTCTGGCTCCGACTCCTCCTGCTCCATTTCTAGCTGCGGCTATCAGCTCGGATCCAGCTTTGGAGTTCGATCCCTCTCTTTCTATCTCCTATCTCGATATTCATTTCGACGATATCGATGGCACCATTGCATTCATAAAATTCATTGCCTGATGCATGGGCGGAGCCACGTTGAAAGCTACCTGGGCTATAGCCCGGGTAGCTTTCGTGAAAAAGCTTAAATTTACGATAGAAAAATTTTTTTTTTAGAGAAAACTAAGGAGCCAGCCCGGGTAATCTCGTCGGAACAGTCTACAGTGTAGAGATCAGCCCGGGTAAATTACCCGGGCTGGCTCCGCCAGTGGCCTGATGGAAGACTTGACATCGAAGAGTAGGAAGGAGCTCCCTTCAGTCCAAACTTGTGAATTTACATTTGTGTAGTACAAAATTTTGTTACTTGAGTTTACAGATCACTTGGTTTAATTTGTAATGCTACTGTTGTTGGCAGATTATACTTTCCATATTCGCCTCCTGTGTTTATAGTGGATTTGTTCTTATGAATTTTACAATAATTTTACATAATTTTATTATCTTCCTAGTGTTTTGTACATTTTTTGATTATTCTATATAAATCATGCATGTTTTCATGAAATTCTCTATCATGTGTTGTGGTAGCCATACAAATCACGTGTTGTGGTAGTACAATTAATTCGGCAAAATGTCATTACAATTTATAATAATTATTCTATAGCTATTATGATATGTAACCGTTAATACAATATTATTATAATAACTTCTACAATGTACTATAATTATTTTAATATATATTTTTTATTAATTTAAAATAATTTTGATCAAATTAATAAATAATATTTTGATATAATAATATTTGAAATTTAAAATTTAGAGTTTAAGGTTTTAAAGTTTAACATTTAGGATTCTAATTTAAAGTTTTCTTCAGAGATTTCTGAGGCCATAGTCTTCAACATCAATAACTCGAAAACATTCCTCATAAGCTTGGATCAAAGATAAGACCACTAACAGGAATGCTGTCATCTATAATTCAACTTTAGAAACAGTTTATTCTGTGTTTGCATTAAAAAGCCTTTTATGAACATGGTTAAAGGCTCAAACACCATCGGATGACCCCCTTACCTATTTACATTTCCTCTGCTAACAGGCTATTTCAGTTAGCTCTTCTTCTTATTTGTTAAATGAATTTCAAAAACATAAATAAACTGGAAAGATCCCTGAAACTCTTAACTACACTTACTCCCTCGAATTACAAAAATAGTATGTGGAATGCTCTTGCCTCTCTGAATACCAACTGAAACAGTTTTTTTTCCTTTGGTTTAGTAGATCGAGTTCGACTATCCACATTCATAGGAAATCGAGATCATCTGCAGGACTGGACCAACTACAGCCAGCAGACCATCCCAAAACACCAAGGATGACATCCACACTCCCACAAGCATTCACCTACAGTTACATCCATATATAAGACAACAAACAAGAAAAGGAAAATTACTAATTGATAAGCCGTACCAGGTTGTCATATGTTCCTTCATAATGAAACACCATAACACCAATACCCCTTTTGCTGTCAATCTCTGCCTGTTTCAGAACATCGAAGGTCAGGTTGACATGCAACATATAGCACATATAACTCATGTTTGATTGTCACTAACCACGCAAGAGCATATCCTAATTCCGACAGCTGCCAATGCTGATGTAACTTCAGCCATCATGCCTGCCAAGGGAGTGCATAGATTAGGAGAACGGATTTGTAGCTAGAATATGAAGAAGGTTGCCATTGTTAAAACTTCATAATACTAGGCAACATAGAACTGGATGGATGCCCATCTTCAATATCATACGCCCCAAGTAAACCCGGCCTTAATATTATTAAGTGATTGGAGAATAGAAATAATCATTACCTTTGCGATCAACACATGCAACATGAAACCATTTAATCGAATGCCCTTCCAAATTATGCCACAATGCGATTTTGCCTGCTTTCCAGCTTTCTAAACCAGATATCACTTCTTTATAAGTAGGAATCTTTCCAAATATGAACTCTGTAAGAGCATGATCCCTGGGCATTGGATCACCATTGATCTTCACACTCAATTTTTGTGCAGTGTTGTTGGGCTTTCCATTGATTTTAAGCAACCCAATATTGTTCTGAACAGGCACGAGGCCATGCTTTGTCTTAGCTGATTCTTCAACAATCGCAAGAATCTTTTCCCATATGGATTTCCTTTCACTGAGCGACCCCTGCTCGTTTTCACTCCCATCCTTGATATCCGCAACAAAATCATCTACTGCATCTGCAGTTATTTCAGTTGCTGCAAGTGCAGCTTGCTCTCTCAGAAACTGATAAAAATATATAAAGGTTAATGAGACAAGTGATCCAATAGTCATGAAAAAGGTGTGATAAAAAGGGCTCCTACTTTCATTATCTTATGTCTAGCACTGCGAGTCTTGGCATGTTGCAGCCATTGCTGATGCCTCTGGAAAGCTGACTTGTTTGATAAAGCCTAGCAAACAGCAAATTATAATTAACTAAAAAAGTAAAAGGCAGTTAGGAAATGCAACACTTGGTGAAAGGATCAGGTAACTACAACACTTGACCACTGGGAAATGACATGGTACTATCAACGAAATGAGCTAAAGAACAATGACTAAAGATTCTAAGCAAATATAATCCACTTAGTTTTAGTTAGGGCAACAGTTCTTTCCATAATTATCCTGTCAAAAGGAAAGATTTTAAATACAAGTAATAATTCATTATAAGAAATTACCTTAACCAATTAAATCCAAATACTAAGCAGTAGAAGTCATCAACAGCATAAAATCTACCAATTGCCACAATATGTCCAAAGTAGCTGACAGCTAAATTAGAGGGGTGAATACCAATTTGTTGTGTGTGGTTAGTGGTCTACAAATATATATGTATGTGTGAAGTGGAAATAAAGAATACAAAAGAAATGCAAACCAGAGTGGACACCGGCATTTTTATGCAGTTCACGATTCCCCAAAATCACTACATCCACGACCTATACACACAAAGTCCTCTTTCTCCTCTTCAATTGAGCACTAGAGGTGGAAAAACCTCTTACAACAATCAGTATGGAAGAATACAATAAGAATAGAAAACAGTCAAGGCTTGGTGGAGCAGAATATAAGTGATTTACTTGCACGAGGTCAATTTGTTGTTTTGTATCCCCTTGAACTCCTTTCATAGCTTTCACTCTAAATCTTATCGTTTACTAATTTAGCAAGTATCAGTTGACTCTTCATCAATCATCAGTCGACCAATCCTTCAAATCTTATCCAAATCATGCCATTAAACTTCATCTTCGGCTCTATTTGAACTAGTCATTGTAGCATTAGTCGATTGGACTTATAACAATCAACTGATTAGTGCTCAGTAGACTGTGCTAGTCTAATCCAGAACTTTTTGTGCACTTCAAATAGAATTCAGTCGACTCCTAAAGATTTTGTTCGCTTCAAACAAACCTCAATCGACTCGTCAAATCGATTAGAAAACTTTCTATTCATTCGTCAATGTTTGAACCATCAGTTGAGACATCCTTACTCATCAATTGAGTGATCCAACCAAAATACCTCAAACAGACCTAACTTGGGGTATTTGAACCACTAGTCTATTGAATCCCAACACCAGTCGGATCCCCTGACTTTAACCATATCTAAGGTTGAGTTTACCTAAGTTTGCCATCTACCCTTGACCAATGTATAATATCACTCCACTCACATCTCTCGTGGAATTTGTCTTCAGGTCTTTTTCTGTAAGTTACGTCCCTCAGATACTCTAAGCCCACAACTTTTCCTTAACCATCCTTCACGTTTTTGCTTACGTAGAACTCCTCCTTAACTTGACATGCTCCGATACTCCTTATCCTGCGGTCCCTCTGATGCACCATCCATCTCCAATCTCACGGACCTCAAATCATCGAGACATCACAACTCTTGTTTACGCCAAGTCAACCTGTATACCTGGTAGATCCTCTACAACTTAGACATAAATTAGATAAACACCAATCTCATTAAAACACTTTGTTGCCTAAATGCAAAGGGAGACGAGAGTCCTAACAGTAATAGCTCAAGGTTGGACCTTTCTATTGCAACTTAAGTGTGCCATAAAGTCCTCAAATAAGCCCGTTCTCATTGTAAAATCCACTCTTCGAGTGAGACTTTAAAAGGATGAGGGTTTATTTTACTATTAGCTTAGTTAACAATAATTTTTTTCATGCTTTTCCTTTTTTTTTTTTTTTTCCTAAAAAAAAGGAAAAGCATAAGGGCAGCCCGGTGCACGAAGCTCCCGCCATGCGGGGTCCGGGGAAAGGATCCAATGCGAACTCAAGACCTCAGTCGTGGTCACTCAGTCGTTGATGCTGCTGAAACCTGAGGTTGGAGTGTTAGGAACAATGCGAAATTGGGATGTAAAGTAGAATGAGGACAATGTTCGTGGGTTCAGAGTCGATAGAGATTGAGCTAGCATAGAGCATCAGTCTGGTCAATGCACAAAAGTGCAACTCTCATGCATAGGGAAGAGATTGTTGGGTGCCTTGGGTCATTCCAATCGAAGATTTACATAGAAATCAACATTAATCGGGGAGATATCAACAACACCAGAGAGGTGGGCAATGAGCATTAGAAGAAAATGGAAGAGATAACTTTAGGTTTCTTAATAGCAAAGCATAGGATGCAAGAAGAATAGAATTTTATATTGAGACCAAACTGTCGTGTTGAGTACAACTCTAAGAAGGTCATAGTTGATTTTTTTTCTAAATAAAATAATTTTAAAAAATTAAAAAAGGAAAAAATAAAGAATATTAAAAAATCAAAATAGTTTTTTTAATTATAATTTTAAAATTATTTTTTCTTTTCCTTTTTTCTTTTTACTATTTTTTAAATGTTTATATTTTTTATTCAGTGGGCTTAATTTAGTACATGGGCCATGCTCAACATATTTGTATTGTGACCAAGGTTTAAAATCTCGACCCGTGTTGAGATTTCGCTCCCAGATCAGAACGATATTGTTTCGGTATCGCATCGTGCCATGCCGATATAGTTTTAATACTTTTTTATTTATATATATAGTAACTATTAGATAAATATGTTTATTGTGTATAATTTAAAAGTAAGTTGTATATTGATATTATATAAGTTCTAAATTATTGATTTGGAATTAAATATGTTTTATATAAGCTCTAAATTATTGATTTGGAATTAAATATGTTTTATATAAGTTCTCAATTATTGATTTGGAATTATTGATTTTGTATAAGTTCTTAATTATTGATTTAAAGCTATTTTAATTTATAAAATTTTAAGATCTGATTTTGTATAAATTATAAATATGAATTATAATTTTTAATTAAACTATTTTTATTTTTTTATTTTTAATAAAAAATAATAAAAATATAAATTTATATATCCTTCTCCCGATTACCACAATCTCGCGATCGACAGAAGGAATCGAATTGATTCCTTCTATCGTGTACTGTGCCGCAACTCGACAGACGCGATGACGCATGCGAATTTCTTATATAATTCCCCCAATTATTGCAATCTCGCGAACGACAAAAGGAATCGAATTGATTCCTTCTGTTGTGTACTGTGTCGCAACTCGACGCATGCGATGACACATGCGAAATTCTCGCACATGTGCTGTGCTAGTTGAGTGTCGATGTCAATCCCACGACAGAACGGTAAAAATCGGGGGTATCGAGCGGTTCAGTTCGATATTTTAATCTTTGGTCATGACTAAACCTATTTTATGTCGTAATCAATTTAACCTGTTATTGGGCAATGCTTGATTGTGGGTTAAACCACTTCTACCTAGCCTGCCCCACGAACAAAGATGAGTCCGGCACAACCTAGCCCCTATCAAAGTATGTTAGACACAACCTAGACTAGGTAAGGTCACAAGCAAACATAGTACAATTTTTTATAAACTCAATCCTAATGAAAACTAGGTAAGAATAAACAAATAAAAATCCAATTATTCTTATTAATTATCTACCCAAATTGAAAGACGATAAACTAAAATAGACTAATTACCAAATGTTCTAAATTTAAATATTCTCCAATTGGATTTCTTCTCTCCATCACAATGTATATTTGGCTAATCTTTTTTAGAAAAAAAGGTTACATCCATGCTTTGACTTTTATTACATTGAGTTGCTAACACATGTAAAATAGTGTTAGTAGATGAGATCCTGATGAATGCATGGAATTATAATAAAAATGAAGAAAAATTATCGCATACTCCTAGAAACTAAGTGCGCTTCAAGTCTCCAACCAAGGATAAAATGAGACAATAATCTTAAGATGGCATGTTAAAATTTAATAAAGGGGAAACCATAGGAGCAACAAATAAATGAGGTAAATCAATTATAATCAATGCGCTCGAGCTCAAATACAAGTATCCAGAATATAGCGGCTCTAACTATTTTTAAAAGATTTTGCACCTTATCAATAGGGACATGGGTGTTGACTAGGTGTGTCGTCTAAGTGTTGAAATCTGACTACGAAGGGAATAGATGAAGAGGTCAAGTATCAAAGTTCATAATGTACTGGAAACTTATTTGAAAACCAAGAAAATAGTCTCAAGTATTTTAAACACAAAATATAAGGATCTATTTGCTTAACCTAAAGAGTCTCTACCTGTTACAAAGCATAAACCTCCCAATTACATTACATCTTTAATGCTATCTAAATATTTAAGTCAAAAGACACGATGGCAGTAGATATACAATTGATGCAACTATTAGGACAAGCAAATTACCTAAATCATACATAAGTCTAACAATCAACTAACTACATAAAAAAACTTAACAACACAACATCATGACAAGCAAAAACAATTTCCTAGTAGCAGTACTTGATAAAAACAGGTGTTTTATTATCTTTTCACAACATTTCCTATTCTTTTTCCCATTCCCTCTATCTCTTCTCTTTCCTTCCTCTTCTCTTACTTCCCACTCACGCTGTCTGCTTGTTGCTATTATTAGTAGGGTAGGACCACTTGGAGGCAGAGGAGGTCAAGGATGGTGCATAAGAGGAGCACCATAGAAAGGATGGATTACTGCTGACGCATCACCAATCAAAGCAAATGTGTGTGGGTTAGTAAAGTCGATGAATTGGGAATTAAGTTTTCTTTTTGAAGGATAAAATAATAGTCAGTGATTACATGTTGTAGCAAACAATCGAGATCACATAGATCTCAAAGACCTCCTTTGCCTGTGAAGCAGTGCTGCCTTTGGCTATAGTAGCAAGGAGGAAGCAATGAGCAGCTGTGAGGAAAGAAATGAAGACAGGGAAGAATAGAAATAGTGAAGGAAAAGGAAGACAAGTACAAAATGTCCAAAAACTGTTACAAACATATCTTTAAGTAAAAAAAGAAAAAACGAACACAAAATTTCTCCAAAGACAATATTGATATCAAGTCTATTTGACTGATTTACATCTATTGCACCACTGTTCTAAGAATTTAGCTAGTGGAACAAAAATGCACCCAACTGAAAGATAAAGCATAGTCTGTGAATGTTTTATGTAATCTATGCAGAAGAAATACAAATAAATATTTTTCGAGTTTCAAGTCTCTGTTACTCACATTGTATGTGATTATCTCGACAACTTCAGCATTGGCAAGGACGTGCATGGGTGAAACTAGATTACCATTGACCTGAAAAAGATGGGCATATATACCATGACTTTGTCAAAGTGAAACAGTAGACGTTAAATGTGTACCTTTGCAGCAACCATGTTATTTCCAATTTCAGTGTGAATCATATAGGCGTAATCAATTACAGTGGCACCCTGGGGAAGGTTTTTAATCTGCAGATCATGGTATTAAATGAGTAAATATGCAACTATCTTGTTTTTACAGAAACAAAGACACATCCTTGATTATTTTACCTCTCCTTTTGGTGTAAAAACAAAAACACGGCTACCCAACAGGTCTCGCATGACAGTGTCAACAAATTCCCTGGAACTCATGTTACCAACAAACTCCTGCTGCCATTCTCTAATTGCTTTGAGCCAACCAATCTGGAGAGTAACGAGGAGGAAACTTCAACTTGATATAGATATTTCCAGGTACTATTCGGTTGCATTTGATGCTTTGATAGGTAAAATCGTATGGCAATGTGGATTACCATGCAAATACTGATAGATCATCTTGATATAATAGCTAGTAATCTACCTTGTAATGATTGATACACATCAAAATGCTATTGTGAAATTACTAAACGTCTTGCATAGAGATGATAGGTATAACAGATAAACCAAAAATATCAACTTTAATAGTTCCAGAAATGAGACCAATCTTAAAAACACCTTCCAAAATTACAACAATAAAATTTTTCATAAAAACAATATACTATCAAATAATATAGTGAAATATCAAAATTATTATTGATCGTAATCAGTTAAACAATAATATAAATATATTTTCAAATTATTACAAAAAATACATACTAATATTTTTTAAAATAATTAGAATATAGTGGTGGGAGATGGCGAAGAGCCAGCATAATGTAACTTGAAAGTGGAATAGTGTGAGCCCCCGTTGATTAGGTAGAATGAGAAATAAACTTGTTTAGAAGGAAAAAAGAGAGTCTGCAAGAATAAATATCTTTGAAAAAAATACAAAATCAACTTATGCAGATGAGCCAAGCTTATGTGCTCTCTAAGGTAATTTGGATATGCACTTGGAAGATAGTGCAGACCACCATGACAACTATGTCACCAAAACAATTCATAAAAGTTCAAGAGACATGGACCAGTCACAAAGTTATTAGGCAGATCTTGCAAGATAACTTCACCCCAAATTCCCCCTTAATTATAAAAAACAATCACACTGTTTATTTGAGTGATTTCATATGGAAATGTAATATAACCTACATACCCTGAGAGCAAAATCAGAATTTTTCAAGCAAGTTGTCTTTCGTTTTGAGTTTCTCCCAGCAGGTGTATTTTGTCCTAGCATACTTGGAACTGCTTTTCCACTATAATGGGCAGCTATTCCTCTTTCTGCTATCAAATCCATGTCTTCAGTTCTTATCTGTCATTCAGGAATCCAACAGAAAAATCACAATATAACTAATTCAAGGTACAGGGAGAAAATGTGTCATTTATTGTTTAGATTTTCAACATTAAATCTCATTCAGACACAAAAAGCTTGTGCCCCTGTGATCACCTGAACTTCCAGATGGAACATGCTCTCATAAAGAAAAGGCATCACTGTGGTATGGAGGCTTTGGTATCCATTGGGTTTAGGAGTTGCAATATAGTCTTTTATCTGTCATGTACAGAACTGGGTCTATCAAATACAAGCTTATGGAACTGAGTTTATCAAATACAAGCTATGTAAGAAGTAACTATACATATAAAGGAACTCACAGCTCTAGGAATGGGAGTCCAGATTCCATGAACAAGACCAAGCAGATGGTAGCATATCTAGACAAATTAAAGAAAACTTCAATCTGAGCATTGGTTACAGAGAAACAGAATGCAATAAAGATAAGTTATGCATCACCTGTTGTGCACTACACAAAGGTCCAACCCCATTGCAGGATTTTGGTTTTACAATAATTCGGAGCTGATCATAAAGATGGGGTAGTTAACATAAGGTGAATCAAAATAGATGTGGCACATAATAACTACCAACATAGTCTTTATAATTACTTAAGCTTATAAGACAAACCTGAGCAATTTGGTTGATTTCATGAATTGACTGCTTAGATTTCAGCACAGTTTTATACACACTGTTCGACAATAAAAAAAATTGCTCATCAGCTAAAAATAAAATTCAAGAACACTTGTAACAAAGCAATGATGATAAATAAAAAAAATTGAAACATAAATAACAAAGAATGAATCAGAAGGGATGATACATCAGTGTTACTGTAAAGGCCCTTCAAATCTTAAGATAAATGTAAGTAGAAATATGCCAATCTATTATTCAACATACACACTGAGGAAAAGAATGCTACTCATATCAATGTCTAGAATAATTGTGTTTATTCATCAAACCAACCCATTGAGAAACTACAAAGACTATAGGCCTAACACTTATCTTGAAGATGGATAAAATAGAATGAAAACATCAACCAACAACAATATGCTTCTCCATTCAATATGATTTGAGTCTCTGAGACACAGTAGTAAATCAATGTGTTCAGCAACAAAGCAAAGAATGTACTAATACCAAAGTTTAGTATTCAGAAAAATTTAGATGGTAATTCAAGTATAAAATTTTATTCAAGCATAATGTTTAGTATTACCATATTCAATAAAGGCACAAGAAAATTGGAAAAGGTATACTTCTAATATCATATTTAATTCAATAGTATGCTCACCATTTAATATGTTCATTTCCTATCTGATAATGCTGATAATTGTGTGAAAAGAGAAACCACGCATCAGATATTCAGCAGAAGAAATTTTTTATATAAGATAAAACAAAGGCTGCAGAACTAAAACACAAGTTAGCATTTAGGTTAGTGATCCAACAAAGCATGGATGATTTAGTGTTTTGAAGGCAAAGAAAGCAGAAAAGCACAAAATTAGTGATATATGAGAAATGAGTAGTGTACAAGATCATGGTTTTTGCTAACAAAAGAATTATCCATCCTTGCATTGAATCTTGTTTAAATATTTAAAAAGTTTAAATGAGTAGGGCCATAAACAAGAGGTACTGGCATGGATTAAAGTATTTAAATGAGTAGGGCCATAAACAAGAGGTACTGGCATGGATTAAAGTATCGCTCTATGCCAATCGGTATGGGCAAAACATTCCATCCTGCTTGCCAATCGGCATACGCAACTCCCCAAGACCAATGAAACCACCACAAAAAGTGGGAATCTTCCACGAGCTCGACATGGGATATTAGGGCATGCAAATCACCCACATGAGTCTTTTGTGCTTCCATGATGCACTGGAGATGTTCCTGTGGGATACCCAAGGTCACAGGAGCCATTCCACAAGCCTTCTGTCAACACACTATGGCATTAACATGAGTCTTTTGCAAGCAAGCATAGATGTTTGGAAAACATTCAGTGATGGAGCCATCCCGAAAGAAGGTGAGATCAAGCAACATTGGCTCCAAGCGAGATCAGAAGCTTCCTCAAGGTGGTGAGGGCTTCCCCGCAAGGCAGTGGGGGCTTCATTCCTTCGCCATTGTCCTCTTCAACTCTGAGATTTCTATGACGACACCTCTTCTCTTGGCTTTTCTGTAACGTACCAAAAACAAAGAGGTATTCTTCTTCCTCCTCTCCTTCGTATCTTCCCCTTTCTCTTTTAGTGTTCGGCACACCGTTGGCACCAACACCCATGCTGGCCAGCACATATTGTTCTGGCTGAGGACCAAAACCCCGGCTGGGAATGAAATTTCAAATTTTGGTAACTAATACCATAGAACCCAAAATGATATGGTTGTAGAAGAGATTATGGATGAACAAGTTGGCTGTACATAATACAATATGTCCAAAGTTGATCCGACGCAGGAAGTCTCACGCAGATTTTCGATAATATGGCTGTGAAGGAGAAGGCAAGTTTATAGGAAGTGGGACAACAAATAGAAAATGCAGAAGGGAAATCACGGGCATATCTCCGCAAGATAAGAAAAGAAAGAATGAAGCTGAATTTGTCTCAACTACAGACAAGTGGCATCGTCCATATGGAATAGAAGGTTACATAATACAGAGCATAAGTACAGGAAAGATAAAAAAAGGGGGAAACCTGAATAAAAGATTACTGTATTAGCTTTAAGAATTTTGGAAAATACTGAAACCAACTTCACACAATACAATGAACAAGAAGATTACTCTACCAGTACTGGTAATTTTAACAAACAGGAGCTACATTTTCATGAGACATGTGGGTTGCATTTAATACCTTCCCCCCTTTGATTTTCTGTGCAATTAACTATAGAAAGGGAAATTCAATCTCAAAATTATTTTATGTATGACAATAACTCAACTTGCTAATCCTACTATAATTTACTCTTCAAATTTCTAAACATATTTTACTTTCAAACCATTCTATAAGATTTGCTTCACAGGTCATCCTATATATAACAAGTCATAAATGATGGGAAAGATTAAATATGAGAAGTACAATGAAGTAATGATTTTTGTTGACCTGTAAAGTTCCTTGCATACACAACGCACATCTGTTGTAACTGTTACAAGATCCAAAAATTGATCCTCCTCAATTTTTTGCCTCAAAATCTTCTTAGCCTGAAATATTAAGTGTGGAAATAATTTTCTCACTGCATACAAGGAGACTAATATGGCTATTTGCAATAACAAACATTAATTGCTACTTGATCCTTTTTCATTTGACTTCCAAGAAAATGTTACCACATCAAGTTCTTTGACATAATCTTTATAAAGATCTTCAACTCTTTTCTTGAGCTCCACAAAATCATTGGGATTTGTATACATGAAAGACAGATATTCTAATTCTGACTGCAAAAAGAAATTTGATTGTCAAAAGTTTTAATAAACACAAAATGAACAATAAACTAATATTTTGATCTCAATCATAAAATAAAAAAGCAAGAACAACTATTACAAATTATCTAAATGTCTAAAAGAACTAAACACTATCATGGTTTCTTTGAATTATACTACAGAGCAGTACAATGATTCAAGTGGAATCTTTTTCTATGCAGGAGCACAAATTGAATAAACCTGAACTTTCCCATAAGGATTGTATTTGATAGATATGTTAGTAATCACTTCAGAAAATTTATATATTGCTGAAAATAAGAACACCAAACAAAAAAATATTTCAGCCAACTTTATTAGGAAAAGGTAATTCAGCCTTTCACCAAAAAGACATCACCTGCCCAGTTAAATTGTTAATGAAAGTTATTTAGGAATTTATGCCCCTTGGCTAAAAAGGAACCTAGTTGGCATTGTTGCAGATCTTTCCATATAAGCAGATAATTAAGGCTCCGTTTATTTCACTAAAAATATTTTCTGATAAAACTTCTTTTTGGGATTTTCTAGAGTTTAGTGCAGTGGAAAATCATGGTAAATGAAATTTCTTCTTTTAATCAATGAAAAAATATAGGCATTTTCACTTTGAAAAAGAGCAAAAGTCATTTCCCTCACCTATCACAAGATTTTCACTCATTCAATCCATGGTTTAAAATTTTGAACCATGCCGAAGTTTCTGTTCCGGATTGGAACGATACAGTTTCGGTGCTGTGTCGTGCCGTGCCGATATAGTTTCAATATTTTTTAAATATAAAAAATATTAACTAAAATAAGTAATTTAATTTAAATATTTAAAAATAAAAATTATAAAAATAATAATAATAATAATTTTTTTAATATATAGATATTAAATTAATAAGATAATTTCATTAGACTTTAATTAAACCTATTTAAATTATCTCAATCATAGCTAGGAGTTAATTAAAATTATTAACCTAAGTTTTTAATTAAATATCATATGTTTCACTGCAGCCGTGCGTCCCAGGCGAACTCCGAAGGCATCGTCGAGCCCGAGTGCAGCCTTTGGAGATGTCGTCGGGATTGGGCGTATGTTCCGCTATTCCAGTGCAGCCGTGTGTCTCGGGCAAACTCCGAAGGCGTCGCCAGTCCCGGGCAAAGCCTCCAGAGGCATCGTCAATCCCGAGCGAAGCTTCCGAAGGCATTGTCATTCTCGGGCAAAGCCTCCGGAGGCATCACAGGGCCCAAGCAACGCCCCCAAACAAGTCATCGGGCTCAAGTGACACGTCCTAAGGCAAGCTAAGCATCCGGAGGTCCCGCACGATGTCTCCGACGCCGGTATTATTTGTGCGATGCCAATTCGCTAGCAGAATGAGATGTTTCATCCGTATCGGACAAAACAACTCGAGATTTGAAACCATGATTCAATCACTCTTCACTATCTACCTTTGTCCTTGTTTGAGTAGGTGCTCAATCGATCAGGTTAAGCATTCCAAACAAGCAAGGCGGTTAAGTTGTCCATCCAAGTAAGCGATCAATTGATCAGTTAAGCGATCCAAACAAGCCAAGCAGGTTTAGTGGTTCAGTCGATCTGATCAATTCAATTGGGGCGATCTAGCTAACCAAATCTGGCAAGCTAGTCGACTGAATTGGTCCAATTTGTCCAATGGACCTGATAAGTCAAGCAAGTTAGGTAGTCTAGTCAAGGCATTAGGCAATCTAGTTGAGACAAGTTAGTCAAACCAAGCAAATTGATGAGGGCCAAACTGACCGAGCAATTTGATGGGGTAAGTTAGTTAGATTGAGCTGGTATGGTCGAGCTAGGAAGTCCAATAGGGTTGATCGATCAGTTGAGCTGGTCATGTGGGTTGGTTGGGCTAGGAGGCCAAGCAGTTCAGGTGGGTTTGGGAGCAAGAAAGTTCGATCGGATCGAGGGAGCCAATCTTATTAGGTGGATTGGTCGAGCCAGACTAGATCAAGCAAACCAGCAAGCTATCTAGCTTGTTTGGCCTGCTTAGCCCAACCAGTTAGTTTAACCTAGAGGAGGGAGAAATATTTTCCTTTTTGTGCATCAAACCACAAGAAAATATTTTTCAACATTTTAGTGTCACATCCAACTAGCATAAAATTATTTTATCTAAAAAGATTTTTCTTAGAAAATATTCTCACAAATAAGTTATTTTTTAGAAAACAAACGGAGCCATGTATTTTACTGAAAGCAATTGAAACAAGTTTGGATGTCAAATGGATGAAAATAAAGACAACTATAATCAAAAAACAAGAGTTAGCAAGCTTTGCACAACATTTCCACTGCACATACCTTAATTTGATACATCCCTAGAAGCTTTGCTAGAGGCGCAAACACTTGAAGTGTCTCTAATGCAATACTGGCCTGATAACAAAATGAAGCTAACTAACTAGTAGGAAACCAAATGATGCAGAAAGAAGTAACAAATTATATGATAAATACAAAAACCTGCTTATGTGGTGGCATGTGGGATAGTGTGCGCATATTGTGTAAACGATCAGCTAGTTTGACAATAATGACACGAACCTACAGAAGCATTTAATCATACCACTCACATTATAGTAAAAGACAACTAAACCAGAATAAATGTATAACATGAATACCTCTTCTGTCATTGCAAGAAACATTTGTCTCAAATCATCAGCTTTTACATCCTGAACTGAACTATCTGCACCTTTGCATGTCAGTTTTCCTAGCTTGGACACCTAGGTCAGGAAATAATACTGGAAATTAAATCAAGAGTTTGATGTTCCAACAAACATGCTTAGAATAATCTTCTACCTTAGTCTCTCCCTCAACAATGTGCCGCACGGTAGCACCAAACTCCTTCTCTATTCTGTCAAATGTAACTACTTTTGTATCTTCAACAGTATCATGCAATAGACCAGCAGCGATTGATTCCCAATCCAACTCCTAATAAATGATGAAATATCAAACTGATAGATAAGTGATGATTTTTAACACATTGTTTAGATAAAATCCCTTCCAACTTGAAATAGGTATCTATTATCATGGCTGTTACTCACATGTTCACCAAGTATCCTTGCAACTTCAACTGGATGAATAATGAAGGGTTCTCCACTTCGCCGTTTCTGGCCATCATGAGCCTCAAAAGCAAGCTGCACTTACCAGACAAGCATGTCAAATGTGATCTCTGTATTTTACACTAGTCTTTTGTATGTGCAAAATTTGAGCAGGTCAAACTGCAAACTAAAGAATGTATAGGTTAAATGAATATTTCCACTCAAAAAGTATTAAACAAATCAATTTACAGGTGGCTAAGTAGTGATATGGAGGTAATGAGTTAACAATACCATTATATGTTTGAAAATCATCTGGGAATGAGCATAGGGATAAATACATATGAGAAAACTTTTTTAACAATATAGAAATTAAGATTAAGTCTAAATAAAAATTTTAAAAAAAATCAGATTTTATTTTTAATTAAATCAAATGATTTTAACTTAACCTAAAAACATTAAAATAATAAATTCCAAAAAATGTTCAAGTAAATATTTAGAAGTGAAATTGATTACAAGTTTCTAATTCTAAATTTCTGGAAAAAAATTCTTTGAAATATTTTGTAAGATTTTATTCAACATGGAGATAAGGAACCGTTAGTGTCATATTTTCAATTTTTTTTGCTCCCTTAGCAAAATGCTTTTAGCATTGTTTTTATGAAAATCTTAGAACAATTTTGATCAATGTTTATCCTATTAAAGTATAAAAGACCGCTCAATTCAACCTAAACTGTTTAAAATGTCAAAGGCACTTAGGTGGTGGGAGATCTCTATATTTATAGTTGTGTATATTTTAATAATATTAAGATGTAGAACTAAAGGTATGAAGTTTTGCTATCTGTCTCATTTCCATTCCTTTTAACATGCCCCCTTTGACCCAACAATATTTTTAGAGGTGAGGGTCAAGCTCTAATACCAAGTTAAAGCTTAAGAGAGATGCTAATTCAATCCAAAATGTAAAGATACATAGGTGAGAAATATTTTGCTATTTATGAATATTTTAAAATTTGTAAATTTTCCACCGCAACTTACTTCCAATCCTTTTAACAATTGCATTTTGGAGTTTTCATTATTTAATGTTCATCATTGTGTTTTTAAATTCCAAGTTGTAAGGAGTTATCCTTTAAAGTTTGTTAGTTTTTTATTACAAAATTTACAACTTTTGTTTCAGTTTTTATTATTCTAGCTTTTTAGTTTTTTCACAATGTATATACCATTCCATGTTGGTCGAAATGGGAGAAGCATCTTGTTTTACCTGCCAACGGACACACAGAACTTGTCCGAGATGGTGAAATCACAACTAGAAACCCAACACCGTCTTTGCTTGCTTGTTGTTGTGCAATGCCTCAAACTCTTCAAGCTTAAGCTTCCAACTATGACAAAGAAGCTTCCAACTATGACAATGAAGCTTTTGATTGCAATGATGAAGCTTCCATGAGCTTTCTGAGACGATGAAGCCACTCGAGACTCTCGTTGTCCACTCGAGGTTTTTGTTGCCTGAGATAAAGTCACTCAAGACTTCCACTATCAGAGATGAAGTCACTTGAGAGACTTCTGCTACCTGAGATGAAGTTGCTTGAGACTTTTGTTGTCTGAGACAAAGGTGCTTAAGATTTCCCCTATCCGAGATGACAAAGTCACTCAACCAAAGACTCTAATGGAGATAGCCACTACAACGCACAACGACGTCATGATCTTCTATAACAATTGCTCAATAAGGTTAGGGTTTTCTTTCTTCTTTGATCTTCTTCCTTTTCTCCTCTAATACAATACCTTCCTCCTATTAGTGTCTTTGACATATGTGTAGGCACTATCGGCACGATGCCATTTAGGTCAGAGACTGAAATCTCAAGTAGGAATGAGATTTTAATCTTTAGTTTTTATGATATGCTAATAATTATTTGTATCTAAAGCATGATTTAAAATCTTGACCCATATCAGAGTTTCGATTTACGACCAGAATGATACAATTTCGATACCATATCATACCATGCAGATATGATTTCGATATTTTTAAATATAAAATCTATTAATTAAAAATAAAATAATATTTTTTTAAAAGACAAAAAACAAAAATCAAGATTATGCCTCCGCGGTGTCCCGACACCCTCCATAGGGTCGTAGAGGTCACCACGATCTCGCAATGCTAGTGTTGGGTAGTGTGCGAAATGCCAAATTTCATCTATTTTGCCTAACACAGTACGAAATTTTAAACTATGATCTAAAGCAAGGTTGTCGAATTGAGTTAGTATCATTAATCATTTTGGTGAATTTTTAATCAGGTTTGGTTAAATTACAAAACCTCAATCCATGACATAGCAATATCATTTTTATCTCCACCCTCGCTATCGGCTCAAAGTCCATAGCACAATTAAGAAGACAAAGAAGCAAGCAACAACCATGCTATATGAAAAGAGGAATGGAATTCAGAGGAGGAGATGAATCTAGGTTTTGGAAAGGAAGCAAAATCCTAGACACTAGCAAAATAGTCATGAGGGGGAAGGAGAGGAGGAAAAAGAAGAGTACCTGTTGGTTTGTTTTAAAACATCGCAACAAAACTAAGAAATGTGCAAACATCATAAGAGTCTCATAGATTAGTAGGAGAAACGGGTTTGTCATGGGAGGGATTTAGTCTTGTTGACGAGAAAAGCTTTAATTTCAAGTGAGATTTAGAGCATAATCTTTGTTTCCACACGCTGCACTGCTAGAGTCTTATGTCACTCATAGAAGATTCACACGGGTGGGTTTCCTCAATGGGTTTCATCTTGTATGTGGCTATTTCGTCTTGCTTCACTCTTATAGCACTCACACCTATCAGTTTCATCGGCACGATCTATTTTGCATGTTTGTTAGCTAGTAGGACAAAATGCTTTGCCTACATCGACCAACAAAATAGAATTTTAAACTATGGACAAAAGAGAGATTGCGTGACCAACAAGTATAATATTTCACTAATTTACCAAAATAATATATTTTAATTGTGTCATCTAGCACAGTTGGAGATTCAAACCATGGGAATTACTTCCCAAGAAACGGAGCGAGTCGACAAGTTCAAACCGATACAAAATTATCTCAGCAAAAGTTTTCTAATTTCTAAAGGTGCTCCATTTCTTAGATAAATCAGATCCACATTCTGCCAATTCTAATATGAATAACAATCAATCACGATGGACCCAACCACATTAAAAAATAATGCAACTCCTTTTATATGACTTCCATAGTGGTCTATTAGAATAATCAGTAGTGTATCTTCTTTTACTGGCTTGAAGAGAAACACTAATTATGAGCAGAATTTTATAGCTTTTTTTAGCTCCTTCCAAATGCCTGCTATGTAGATCAAGCTATCAAATCTTTGATTACTACAGTACTTCTCAAACAACTTAATTTAATATGTTGAATTAATTTTTTTTAATAAAGCAGGCACATGACATTTTTGCAAAACACGAAGTTGGTGCATGTCAGCAACCATAAACAGATAAACCAAGAAAATAAGTGATAAAACCAAAACATAATAAGCATCATTATAATGTACTGTCTACACGCTTAGTCTAAGTAGTCACCTTCAATGCATCATTTACTAACTTCAATTCCTCCTGTGCAAGATAAGAAATAGTTGGTCTCAGGTCCTGTTTCATAAAAATCCAAAACTTGTTATAGATGATGAACATTATCAGCTATTGAGACTGCAAATTGCTAATCATTTTTCAGAGAAATAATTTACAAGAGGTCCAGAACTGTTCTTAAACATAAGTTATGTGAAAACGGTTGAGTTGAAAGAGAATTTATCTAAGCTTGTGTGCATCTAACATTAAGATGAACTATATTTAAATTTTAGACATCTTCACCAAATTTTGACATATTTAAATTTTTATATTCTAAATTATTTTTTAAAGACTTTTAGTTGACTAATTAAGCTAAATTGAACTAATTTTTGAATTTTGGGATCGAGTGGAAGTTAGTTTAAGATTAGATAGAGCTCATTGAGTAGACATGGTGATTAAGATGAAGTAATTTCAAACTGAGCTTGTGTTAATTATTTTTGTCAGTTTTAAAATCGAACCAAATAGTAACCATATTTAATTCAGTGGTATTTTTAAAGATTGGGAATTTAATTCCTTGCCCTTCGCTCTCTAAGCACTCCTCACCTCCTCTCCCCAATTTCTCTCACCCACCTATTGTTGTCACTCAGCTGCTACCACTACTCACTACCATCAACTATTGTTGCTGCCACCCTTCACCTCACACCAATACTACACCCCTCTCCTCCCTTCTCACAGCGTCTCTTCTCTCCCTCTTTGCCTTTGCCACATGGCAATGTCATTTCGCATATCAATTGGTGAACGAAATAGTAAAGTAAATTATGTCCTTGCCAACTGACATAGCTCGGCACTTCAACCCTTGGTAACTATACTTCTAATTGTAAAACAATATGATATTAATCAGCTTGTCAAAAATATAAATGAGCAATAACATTATTTTAAGTCGTTATGAATTTGATCCAAAAGGAGGTCAAAGATGCAGGACAAGTCATTCCTACAAACATAGTGATGAAAATGTGGATGAACTATAGAAGCAATTATGATGATCAGTCACGCAAAATTGAGGAACATTTGGACAACTAACATTGAAGCCAGAGAACAAAAGGAATAGTCTAGTTTCCCTTTTAAACATTTAGCCCAACATTGATTACAATAATTGTCCATCACAGATATTTAATGCTTATAGGAAGTATGGGGATTATCATGTATTCATACGAAGTAAAAAAGAAGCAACCTATAATTAAGGCTTGGATTAAGTATGAGGATTATACTGACTGAAAAAAAAAACATGTTTTCCTATATAAATTGAACAACAACAACAACAATATATAAATCGAAGTGACAAATAAATGATATTGTTAATAACCACAATATATAATGTGCCATCGAAATGCCTCATCAGAGGCGATCCTACCAGCTACATGGGTTCCTATCATAGTGGACAAAAAACTAGGAGTGCATGATACAAAAAGAAACATAAGCATCTATCAAGGTCATTAATCACATAATGTAAGAAGGTGATGAAAAATCTTGTTCCTACCTCCCACAATGAATCTGGAGAAATGCTATCAAGGGGGTACATGTATGATGAAGCACAACCAGTCCTCCAAGCAATCCTCCAATCTTTGCTTGGGGGATGAGCAATATCTGATCTAAAAGACCATTCATATCCACCAAAATCCACAACATTACATCCCAACTTCTCATTAAGATCTTCTGATTTCCGATTAGCCTATGCAACCAAAGGAAGGATCAATAGAAACTTAAAAAGTGCAACGAAGGTAGCTGTCAATTGACACTGATATTCAAATACAAGATAATAACAGAAATAAATGATAGCTACTTATCAGTTGCAAATATTAAAGTTGATTGTAGATCTTGATAAGTGGTCATGTGTTGTTAACATTAAAAGGCAAACTAATACTTAATTATTCAATAGAAAGATAAGAAAAGGCAAATAGTACGGAAGGCTCGTTCAGAATAGTTTCCTAAGTCATACTTGGTTAGGAAATTTTGGAAAGTTATTGTTTAGCTTGAAAGATTGAAAATTCTCCATAATTCAATGAAGGTTAGATTTGCATCAAAAGAACCTAAAACAGGTGTGCTATGGGGTAAAATAATTGTTTCCATTTTAAATATAATTTTTTTAAAAAAAAGAGAGAATTATTTGACTTTATTAATGGTATTGGAATACACCATTTGGAAATAAGTCATCGACAAAATTCTTGGAAGAACTAAATAGACAACTATAAATATAAGACTATGTATTTCCTCTCAGCTACTCTTATGCTTGTTCAATGTGTTCTATGACTAATAAAAATGTCCTTGCCCTTCAGAAAGAAGGTTCTGATTAACAGGCAACTTCTCCTACCAAAAAGGCACAGTAACTCCAATTGAATAAATCAATTCATGGAAGCTCCCATATGTCAAAAGTTTGGCACATCAATAACTTCATAATTGGAAAAACATAATACCCTTAAGTTTTTGAGAACTTAATTTACTATTCCCTCCTTTCAAGATGCTTAACTCAGTTCTTCCATGAAATTGGTCACTAGACTCTACAATCAATCCCCAAAACTTGCAAGGGTATTGATACATACAAAAACGGGATAACAATATCTATCTAAGAAGAAGTGTAGAAATAGTCTAATAATTAGAGAAAATTATGGATTCAAGTTATTGAAGACTTATTTACCCATTTGGTTTTAGGTCCACAAGCTTCGATCATTACCCATTGCTAGAGCCTCACATACTCCTTTTGGCATAACACGCATACAATATTTAAAACTTCGATTACAGGAAACATTGAATGGCAGAATTAAGTCATTAATTTCTCTTCAGTGAGCCATTCAAGGATCCAAATGTATGTGATTTATCTCTCATCAATTCAACTCGGAAACATAAATCTCCTCCAAAAACCCCATATCATAAGAGGCAAATATTTTCATCAGATTGCATAATGGAAAGTGTAGTAATTTTGAATCATCATCGATGCCCAAAAATGTCTCAATCAACCATATTCTTGGCATGATGTGGTGAATGAATGGCCTATCTGAAAAGAACATTATCTTTAGTGAGCTTCTTTGATCAGGGCCGGTGAAAAGTCATGCTCTGGCCACTATAACCATTGACGCCAATTGTTTTATCTAACTCACTGCAAATAAATGATACATTCTTTCACACATTGCTATCCAACTTTCCGTAACGTCCATAAAACATTTCCCATCTTTCCAATTTAATTGGACTAGGGAATGATTTTTTCAGAGATCGTCATCACGGAAAGAATTAATTCCACCATGTAAATGTGTGTCCTGAACAGCCAATAAACGAGAATAATGCTTATACAAGTTACTTATTAAAAATAACAAAGAAAGAAGATATACCCTTCGCTAATAAAGTACTCAAACAGAAAAGAGGGTGAAAAAAACTGAATAACTTGTTCACTTGTCGTTAAGCTACTATTCCAAACTCAGCGAACAAGGAAGATACAAACACCTTCCAACCTTATCGAGATAAAAGGATAGACAATCACGCAAAGTTAAGGCCACATAATTCTTTCATCCTAAATTCCAAAAAGAAACAGAAATCAATCAATAACCTAGCGCACTCACATGGCACAGCCAACGCGATCTTCGACTCCTCCTCGTCTCATCACGGTGGTGCGCCGAGCAGCGCGGCAAGGTCGTACTAGCTAGAGAACCAGTAAGAACCCTCGGTGCCTTCCAAGCACAAGACAGAACACTGCACTCATACCTCCCACTTCCTTCCCCTTTAGAAACTTTGCAGCGGTTTGCACACTCCACCATAACTGCAAGATCAAAGAATCCGAGATTTGATCCAATTCACGATTACGCAAAAACCCTCCAGACGTAGAAAGATCTAGTAAACATCGAAGAACCCTACCAGAATTCGACGGCTGCGAAGCCATCTTGCCAGTGGATTTGAAAATGGAGAAATCTCATCGACTTCAAGCGATTAAGACTTGTGGCGTAGCAGATGAGCCGCCAAGAGGATGAATCACAGAGAGCGACCAATCGCTTTAAATTTTCGGTTCTTCGGTGGAGAGACGGAGGAGGAGGAAGGTGAGACTGGAGAAGGAGGGGAGGAACGGGATATGACGGGGACGGGAGGCCACACGAACCCCGCAGCTTTGACAAGATGTTTAGTTTGATTACTGCCTTTTTATCCGGATGTGGAACAGAGATGCCCCTTGAATATTCTTT
The DNA here is from genome assembly GCF_044706935.1 of Curcuma longa. NCBI lineage: Eukaryota > Viridiplantae > Streptophyta > Magnoliopsida > Zingiberales > Zingiberaceae > Curcuma > Curcuma longa. The sequence continues at coordinate 3,121,078 of NC_133874.1, forward strand.
AACCATTAAATTAATTATTCTCTTCGTAAAATTAAAATGGTATTTCAAACAGAATATGTGGTTATGTGATTTATCTAAAATACTTAAATGATTTTGAAATTTTCTAAATCACGTAGTTTGGTGTGGATTGAATTTTCATTTTATCCTTTTCAATGAAGCAGGGATCATTTAAACGACAATCTAAGGCATCTCATTGAACCACTCGTGTATTTTCTTGTAAAAAAATTTCAGCATCACCTCGCTCCTACTTCATTGGCAAAATTAGAAACTCCAGTTCTCACTAGTGAAATTAACTTAAATCTCTACTTTACTTCACCGGTCCTCCTTCATTTAGTATTCATTGGCGCTTTCACTAATTTTGCTCATGCCTCATTGACGAAATCGAGAACGGTAGCTCTTAGCGCTTTACTGGCAACCGTGTGATCTTCCTTTGGTACAAGGCTTCCATTGCTATTTGCTTTAACTTATGTTTGTTCCCTATAAGAATCAAGTCTGATTGAAGGTTGACCCCAAGGCTACAAAATTATTAATATTCGAAATGTAAGAATCCATCCGTTTCTTAGGTGAAATTATTTTGATTATACATTTAAAAAAAATTAAACAGAATATGTATACTTAGTTTAATTTACTTTCATAAAAATTATATGATTGAATTGACTTAAGCAGTCATATAGATAGGTCATCAAATTTAGTAAAAAAAACACATTATCTTAGTACCATCATCAATTAAGAAAAATATTTACAAATAGTTTGATCTATATAATTTATTTCTAAGACTACTAATTATTATATTTAGTTTATATTTAACTTTGTTAATTATATCCATATGAATTAGCTAAAAAATATACTTTATTTTAACTTTTATGTCATACTTCTTACCATTAAAATCTAACAGTGTACTGGTCTTCTAAATAGTTTAACTTAGTTCGATAATAATATATTATAAAGTTAAAATATTTTATTTGTATACATCTACATCAACAATTGAAAAAAAAAATTTAAAGAATGATTTATGACATATGGAATAGAAGTTATATTAGATAAGTAAATTAGGTTATTTAATAAAAAAATTTTATCAAACTTCCCCAAAGGGTAAGACAAGGGAAAGGACATTTAGAAATGAATCTCTATGAAAAACATATTAATATTATAAATAGTAGTCCTTTTGTGTCTTTCCTTAACATACTGAAAATTTCACTTAAGGGATTACTAATTAATATATTTGATAACTGAGATTCAGAAGGTAACATTTTTAAAATTTTGCAATGTGATTGTGGCCTTTACAACCAAAGATGTCACACTGTTGCTCGAAATCCCAGATAGAGGCATACATGTAAATATGTATTCTAATGTTACTTTTGGAAAATTATATAAAAGATATTTTACAAGGAAAGAACTAAATTGATCCAAAATTGGAACACCTAATGAAGAAGTATTATTCCATATGGAATCAGATGAGGATATTAGGTCGTTTTATAAATTTTATATTTTGTATATTTTTCTTTTATTTATTTACTTCTTCTACTTATAAGCTACCTATAGGAATTATACATATTGTCGATGATATCGACAACCTAGGAAATTATAATTGAGTTGAGGCAATATATAATTATATGATACCTTAACTCTCGATATTTAGAAAAGTGTTTGTCTTGAATCAGCTTTGTCTTAGAAAATAGTCATTACTTCGATAACCAAGAAGGCCCCTTGTGCCTCGTTACTGTCGAAAAGCTGACTCTTGAAATTCACATTTAGTGAGTCAAAAGGTTAAATTTGAATCTAACCCAGGGTTAATCAAATTTTAGACAATCATAATTACTTTAACCAAGATAAAAATTTAAAAATTATCTCACACGACTCATAGGATTAACTATATGATAATCTAGAAATGAGTGAGATGAAATTAGGCATAAAATTTCTTTCTTAATTAATTAACTTAATTTTTAAATATTAATTAATTAACTTAATCTTAAAAATATTAATTAATTAATTTAATCTTTAAAATCTTAATTGATTAACTTAATCTTTAAAATCTTAATTAATTAACTTAATTTTTAAATCTTAATTAATTAACTTAATCTTTAAAATCTTAATTAATTAACTTAATTTTTAAAACTTTAATTAATTAATTTAATTTTTTAATTAATTAACTTAATTTTTAAAACTTTAATTAATTAACTTAATTCTTTAAAACTTCACTTAATTAACTTAATCTTTAAAATCTTAATTAATTAATTTTATCTTTAAAAATTTAAATTAATTAACTTAATCATAATTAATTAAAACTTAATCAATTAAATCATCTAATTAAAATCCAACCCAGCTAAAACTCACATAACCAAGAAGAAAAAGAAATACAACCTAATACAAATAAAATCAAACTAGAAAATAGGTCTGACCTAAATCTAACCGAATCTGACACTACACAAGCACCAAGGCTAAGAGTCAATCACCCATCTAATCAAATTTTGGATGATCTTACCCTGGTGGTCAGAATTAGGTCAGTCTATAGAAACTTAAGTCAAATAGTACTAATATCCAACATTGAACCTAAGACTAGAAGAGGTCCTACTAAATCTTGACTGGATAATAGCAATGTAAGAGGAACTAACACAATTTGAAAGAAATCAAGTATGAGATTTAGTTTCCAAACCAGCAATAAACCCATCATAGAAACTAAATGAGTATTTAGAAACAAACAGATGAAAAGGGGAGGTAGTATGAAACAAAGCCGAGTTAGTAGTTAAAGGGTTTAGTCAAGTAGAAGGGCACAGATGAAAAGGGGAGGTAGTATGAAACAAAGCCGAGTTAGTAGTTAAAGGGTTTAGTCAAGTAGAAGGGCTAGACTATTAGTACCGATGAAATCAAAATATCTCTACAATGATATGATATTGTCCACTTTGGGCCTAAGCCCTCATGACTTTGTTCTTGGGCTCTCCCCAAAAGGTCTCATGTTAATGGAGATATCTTCTATGCTTTTAAACTCATGATCTTTTCCATGTATTTTAGATGTGGGATTATGTTTGCACTCTTGCAACCCAGCAATCCCCCCTCAAACGGAAAGCCTTCGTTTGATGTCCGAATCCTCGACTAACCAGGACTTTCTGTCCCTCGGTCCAACCGACCTACTAGGACTTTCTGCCTAGCCGTAACTAGGACTTTTTGTATGGTGTCTGGTCCTCTTGATTCAGACACGAGAGCACTCATTTCCTTTGTTTAAAATTCAACCCACATGGTTAGATCTAGATCATGACTCTTCCGGCAGTTAGTCCGGTGAAGAGCGCCTTCGCTCTGATACCACTTGTTAATACCGATGGAATCAAAATATTTCTACAATGGCATGATATTGTCCACTTTGGGCCCAAGCTCTTATGACTTTGTTCTTGGACTCTCCCTAAAAGGTCTCATGCCAATGGAGATATCTTCCATCCTTTTAAACACATAATCTTTTCCATGTGTTTTAGATGTGGGATTATGTTTGCACTCTTGCAACCCAACATAGACTATGAAGAAACTTATGCACCCATAGCTAGATTTGAATCCATAAGAACGTTGTTAGCCTACATGGCTCATAAAGGATTCAAGCTCTATCAGATAGACTTAAAGTCTGTTTTCTTGAACGGATTCATCAAGCAAGAAGTCTATATAGGTTAACCACTTGAGTTTGAAGATAAACATCATCCAGATTATGTCTTCAAACTCAATAAAGTCTTGTATGGACTAAAACAAGGACTTAAGGCATGGTATGAAAGACTATCAACATACATAGTTTCTAAAGGCTTTCACCAAGGATAAATTGACCATTCCCTATTTGTTAAGATTATAAAAAAGATTTCTTCATAGCTCAAATTTATGTAAATGACATTATTCTTGAGTTAACCAACACTACATTTTTAAAAGAATTTGTGGAGTTAATGAAAAATAAATTTGAAATGAGTTGGATAGGGGAACTACACTTTTTCTTAGGGTTATAAATAAAACAAATCAAAGATGATAACTATATATATCAAACTAAATACGTAAAAGAACTAATTACAAAATTTAGAATGGAAAATTTTTAAAAAATAAAAACACCTATAGCAACCAACACCAACATTGATAGTGATCCAGAAGGAAAAAAGTAGACTTAAAATATTATAGGAATATAATAGGTTGTCTACTATATCTAACTGCAAGCCGATCTGATATTCTATTTGTAGTAGGTATGTATGCTAGATATTAATTAAATGCTAAGGAATCCCATTTAATAGCAGTAAAAAGGATACTAAGGTATGTTAAGGGCACACTAAATGTAGGAATATGGTACCCTAAAAATAGAAACTTTGACCTGATAGGATACTCTGATTCAGACTATGCTGGTTGCAAACTAGATAGAAAAAGTACAAGTAGAGGATGTCAGTTCTTGGGTGCATGTCTAGTCAGTTGGTGTAGTAGAAATCAACAATGTATTGTCCATCGAAAATACATTTAAATACTAGTATAGTTATTGGAGCAACAATGTGTAGTCAGTTGGGTTGCAAACTTTGATAGGGTGCATTTTTTAATAGTCGGTATAATTCTAGTATAGCATTTAAATTAAAATACTTATTGTATAAGGATTTTTCAATATTATAGTTGTTGCCCATCGAAAATGATCAACGATCGCGGGCCTTGGAGTAGGAGTCACTCAAGGCTCCGAACCAAGTAAATCTTGGTGTTTCTGTGTCTTATTTTATTTTTATTCCGCTGCGTTTGTTTTACTCGTACGATTCCGAAACGAACGAAATAGCCACGAGCGCTATTCAACCCCCCCTCTAGCGCTTTCGATCCAACAATTGGTATCAGAGCGGGGTATCTTTTTTCGTGGTATTTTCTATTTTTCGAAGTCGATCGAAATCGGTACACTTGCCATTTTTCGATCCAGTTCTTTTTCTTTTTCCCGTAATCATTTTTTTTTATCCGGCACTACTAATCCAGGATCAAGTCCTGGGATATATTTCTTTTGTCTGTTCCCTCTGTAGTTAATCTAAAATGGCCCAACAAGAAGGCTACAGCACTGTCCGTCCCCCGCTCTTCACCGGAGAAGACTTCGGTTACTGGAAGGGCAGGATGGAGAATTTCCTAAAGATCCAGTTCGAGATGTGGATGATCGTCAAGACTGGATTTGAACTACCAATTGACGGAGATGGCAAACCAACACCCTGCGAGAACTGGGATCTAGCATTAATCAAGAAAGTGGAAGCAAATGCCAGAGCAACTTGCACCCTCCAATGCGGATTGACAAAGGAGGAGCTGAATCGCGTCGGCCCATTCTCGAGCGCCAAGGAGCTGTGGGAGAAGCTGATCGAGCTTCATGAAGGAACGTCCGACACCAAAGTAAGTAAACGGGACTTAATATTTAATAAATTATATAATATTAAATTGCAGGAAGGAGAGACGGCTACCCAACTCCACGCCCGGATACAAGATCTACTCAATGGGCTACATGCAATCGGACAAAAGGTAGACAACAGAGACATCATCAGGTACTCCTTAAACGCCTTTCCGAGGAATACCTTGTGGGCATCCATGGTAGATGCTTACAAGGTTTCTAAAGACCTTTCTTCTGTTAAACTAGATGAGCTATTTGCAGAGTTTGAACTCCATGAACAGATTAACTCACGTCCGGCCGAGAAAGGTTTGGCTTTGATTGCAGGCACAAGGAGAACGCGTGAATCAAAACCAAGATGCAGAACCGAACCGGAGTCAGAAGAAGAATCGGATTCGGATAACAACGACGACGACGAGCTCACAACCGAACTTGTCAACCTGGTGAGGAAGCTCTACAAGAAAAAGAAAGGTTTCAACAAAAGAGACCTGAAGAAGGCAGTACAATCCAAGGAGGCCCAGCCCAATTCAAAGGGCAAATTCGAAGTAATCTGCTATGGATGCAACCAGAAGGGGCACATCAAAACCAACTGCCCAAATCAGAAGGATGCAAAGAAGCAGAGAAGGAAGAAGGCCCTAAAGGCGACATGGGACGAATCCTCCTCAGAAGACGACGACGACGAACTCGATCAGACGAGTTTGCTTGCATTGATGGCCCGGGACCAGATTGATCTGTCCGAGAGCGAGAACGAGTCGGAGGCCGAGTCCGAACAAAGCCACGGATCCGTATCCGTTTCCGAAGGGCCAGAACCCGCTGTAAGTCGTCTTAATAATTTAGTTAATTACTTATTGCACAAACTAGCTAAGTCGAACCTTAAAGTCAAGTCACTTCAAAAGGAAATAACTGTCCTTAAAGAAGTGACTAACTCTGAGTCCTTACCTGAACTAGTTCAGACTGGAAATTCAACTCAAGTCCAAAAACTTGAGGAAGAAAATTCCAATCTGAAAAATCAGATCAAGGATTTGAAGTTAACACTAGAACGATTTTCTTGGGAATCTATTTCAAGTCCAAGCACTCAAGAATTAGATTTTCATGAAGAAATTTCAGCAATTCAATTTTCAGATCAAATCAGCCTTGAAATGGACTTCTATAGCAGTGAATTGTGAATCAAGTTCAAGTCCAATATCTTCATCAATTAACCCTACAATTTTGATTGAAGAACAAGAGGAAAATAAAAATTTTGGGGATTTCACAGAAGACACAGTGGCATAGGTTGATTTTAGTTTGGATGATGGAGAGGATGAATTAGCTACTGAGGAAGCTGATATAGAGCCTAGTTCTGATTCACTTGCAGCAGAAGATGATCACATGAGTGTAGGAGATTTTATTGGACCCCAGGGACCACCATTTTTGATTGATTTACCAGAACATTCAGAAGATAGATATGTGAGTGTAGGGGATTGCACTGAGCCCCAGGGATCACCCATACCTATTGAGCAACCACAGATGGAGTTGAAATCTTTGCCAGATAATTTGAAGTATGTTTGTTTGGAAGAAAATCAAAGTCCACCATTTATCATTGCCAAAAATTCAGAATCAGAGCAAGAGGAGAAATTATTTCAAGATCTAAGGCAACAATAGGAAGTTATTGGATGGACATGGATTGATATACTTGGGATTGGTTCTATTATTGGCATGAAGAGAATTCATTGGGAGGAAAATGTGAAATCAAGACAACCACAAAGGAGGCTAAAACCCTTGGATCTGAGTGTGGTGAAGAAAGATGAGTTGGTACCTACAAGACTGAGAAGAGAATGGATCTACAAGATTTTTCGATATAAAGTGAGGCATAAATGGATCAAAGGATTTTGTCCACCGGCTCAAGAAATAATTTTGAAGAATCAAAGGAGCTAGAGGTGGATGATTTGGACTTCATGATGCTATCTACCCAACTTAAAGGGGAGTTTGTTTCATCTTACATCTTCTTTTCATTGTTAATACCATTTTTTATTTTTCTTTTCCTTTTTCAGTTTTATGTTAGTAATAAATTTCATTTTCATAAGCATTTTTGTTAATAAAAATCCATTGTGAATACCATTTCATGCATTCTTGGGTTTAAGGAATAAGTGTATCCCCCTAGTCATTCTTTACATCATTTTAGAGGCATTTGAAAATGAGTTAAATTTGGTTGTTTAATTTTGAGAATTTGAGTCATGGATGAAAACTTTTGGATACTTGAGTTACCCTTAGCAATGGAGTTTAGAATGATGAAATTGAGATGGTGTAGTTTTTCTACCTAGTGAGGTGTAACCTAATTGTGTGATGCACTTATGTGATTATTACTCTAGAACTTGCTTGTGTTCTTTCAAGGCTACATTTCTATGATAGGGTCCCATTTATAAAGGTTAATAAATTTGTTCCATGATCCAATAAATTGCTTGCTTCATTCATGACATTCCACCACTCTTTTCTCATTTTTTTTTCTTCGGTTCATCTTTTATTCTCTTTTGGATGTGGGTATTTTTGAATGTGGTTAATGTTCCTTTGCCCGAGACGGTCAAATATTTAAGTGTGGGGGAAGTGTTCATGATTATGGAAAATTTTGATGAGTTTAAGAAATTAGGAACCAATGTTTTTGGTATAAAGTGTTGTATGATGTTTTGGATGCTTAATCATTGTTGTAATTGAAGCTACTGTTGAACTGAAATTTGGAGTGTTTCAAGATGAGATGAATGGAGATTAGAGTAGATCAGTGAAGATTTCAATTGATATTGTTTTATCAGAAAAAAAATTTTAAAGAAGAAGAAGAAGAAAACAATGTGCCAATTGGAAGTGTTTGTGCCAAAATGAGTTGAAGCAAGGTTGAATTGAAGTTTAAAATTGTTTTTAATTCAGAAATTTAAGAGGTGAAGTTTTGAAATCTGAAGGAGAGGAATATGTTCAGAAAAAAAAAATCTCAAAGGAAATTTCAGCAAAGGGCACAAAAAGTTGAAATAAGAAGTAATTGAGGATTGATGCTAGACATGTTGTTAAGTTGGGAGAGTTTTTGAATCAACTAGAATCTGAATTTAATCTTCTATTAATTTGGTGCTAAAAGAGAGTCCCTTTTGAACTGAGATTTTATACTCAAAGTTGAAACAACTTCAAATTTAGTTCAAGAAATTGAGTCTTCTTTGAATCAATAAAAGATGAAATTACAAGGAAGATAACACAAATTGTGTATCTCAATTCTGAAGCTACAAGATTGATACTCTAAAATTCAGAAATTAGAGTTGCAATTTCAGTTCAGATCAGATCAGAAAAAAAGAATCAGAAAATAGAATTTAAGAAATAAAACAGAAAAAAAAATCAGGAAAAGAGAAAAAAAAACAGAATGTATCAAGTAGAGTATCAAAAGTTTTGGTAGGCTAATGAGTTCTAGTGAAGCTTAATTCTATTCAATTATTCTCTAGACAAGAAATTCAGGCTTTCATCCGAATTGTTGATGGCAGCAAGGAAACAAATCAGAAAAATCAGAAATACAGAATGGAAAATAGATATGAAAACAGAAAAAAAAAAGTGTGTATCAAGTGTATCAAGTTGGAGTATCAAAAACCTGATATTTGATGGATCCCAGTAAAGCCTAATTCCATTCAATTACTTTCTTAACAACAAATTCAGATTTTACTGAAGTTTACTGAAGAAACAGAAAAGAAAAAAAAGGGTAGCAGCAGGAATAAAACAAAATCTGCCCTGTTTTTTCTAGTTGAGTTTTGAAATTCTTAAGGGACTGAAATGAACTCTAATTTCAGAGAAAATTGAAGGGTTAATTGCATCAGTAATTAGGCTTCAATATGAAAAAATAATGGAGGAAAAACAGCAAGAAACAAGGGAGAACAAGCAAAGTTTCAGATTGAGTTCAAAACAATTTTAGTATTGAATGTGCCATTGATACATTGAAAATTCGGATTCATGTGAAGTGAATTTTGGTTTCTGATGATTGTTTGCCATTTGTTAGCTTTAACAAAATCCAGATGTGAAGAAATTGGGCTTGGTTTCAAAGGAAAAACAAAAATGGCACATTTGGGTGAGTATTGAAGTTAAATGAAGAAGGTAGTCAAGTTTGTATCAAGGGGAGAAATTGATGGAAATTAGATTAGAATTGATTCATGGATCTGAAGAACACACCGAAACAAATGGAATTCAAAAGGAAGCATGTAGAAAAAGTGGCAAGGTTCATTGATTTGCATTTAATTATATCCATGTCTTCCACTTTCATTAATTCATTCTTTTCCTTGAATTTTTTTTTTCTCTTGAATTTTTCTTTCTTAATTCCTATTTCATTTGTTTCAAATCATGATTTCTTTACATTTGCAATAAACCCTAATAGGTGTGGATTCCAAATCAAGAATAGTGGTGGAGAGTAGAAAACAAGCAAGCTTATAGTAGTGCATGAAACTTAAGTTGCTTGAGTGAGCTCCAATTTACTTTGATCATGCATTAGAAATTAGGATGAGAGCCACTAAATTTGTTTACTGAAAATTACCTTGTGAGACTTAGTGTGATACAGGTAATTCTCTTTTAATTATTTCTAATTATGATTGAGAACGATCTAGGGGGGGTACGACATTAGTCAGTTTTTTTAGTTTTACTTGGTTGACTTGAGCGAGACGCACAAGGTTAAGTGTGGGGGAATTTGATGAGTTAGGATTTATATGCATTTTATTGATCATTTTGGGTTCTTGCATGAAAAATAAATGGTTTAATGAATTGATTTGATTATATTTGTGATATGTTTCATAATTTGATGGTTGATGATAATTTCTGTGATTTAAGGGTTAATTTTGTATTAATTGAATTTGATTTGTTGTAGGGCTCCAATTGAACCAAGATCGAGCTCAACCATGATCGAACCGAATCAAGTTTGACCAAATTGATGGATCCAACCTCAGGAATCAAGACCCAAGTTTGATTTGAACTGAACTCATGTGAATTTGAGTCAAACCGGAATTGAATTGGAGCTGAACCAACTTGATTTGAGTTGAACCAAGATTGAACCCAATTGAGATTGAGTCAAATTGAACGAAAATTGATCCAAATTGATGAATCCAACCTCATGAATCTTGACTCAAGTTGAATTAGAGTTGAACCCAGCTGAATTGGAGCCGAACCGGAGCTAAATTGAAGCTGAACCGGGCTGAATTGAGTTAAACCAAATTGAACCAAATAGAACCAGAACAGGGTGAACCCAGTTCAAAAACAGCCCCGTTTAAATGAGAATGCTACAGTAACTGCGTGAAAGTTACTGTAGCAGCATCTTCCTCGTTAGTTTTTCCTCTGTGTTTCATCATTTTAGGGCAGCGATCTTAGGTTTTTCTTCTTCCACATCAATCTCCAGGTTCCAGAGGGCGATTTCAAGCTGATTTTGGCATCAATCAAGGTCGGGATCGTGCGGTGAGGGTTTTGCCAGCTTCGATTTCCGCCGTCTATTTGCAGTTGATTTCTTTAGATCCAGACCTAACCGGAGCAACCAAGATCATTCATAGGGGTTCCTTGAAGGTTCTTGAGGGTTTCTGAACATTCAATTGCAAGCGATAAGGAGGAGATCAGCTGTGTTCTAAACTTCTTGATTCGGCTCTGTTTTGAGTATTGCGAGAGGTTTCTAGGATGCTTTGGATTGGAGTCGATTTCATTCAAGCCAAGCTGAGATTGATAGTTGTTCTTCTGGGGTTTCTGGTCATTGATCAGATCTTGTGTGACGGCAAGAAGGGATTGGTTTTGAAGGGAAAATCTGAGAGCTGATAGTTTCTGTTTTTACTGTTAATTTCTGTTGTTGTCATTTTGTTAATCTGAAGTTTTGTTCTGATAGATTTGTTCCAATAGACTTTGAATTTTGGTTTATCTGTTAATGATTTAGCTAAAGTTGATTGTCTTGAGTTGATTCAATTCTTAAGTTTCCATTTCCCAAACCTTTGGTTTTTACTGTTGGGTAATCACTGTTTAGTGCCGGTTACTGTTCTGTGCCATTTCCCAGTTAAGTATACATTAGGGTTTTAATAGTTAGTAGCTTGGATTTTGATTTCTACAAGTTTAATAAATTGAATTTCATATTCTAGAATTAGTTTAAGCTTTTGTGAATGTTAAGTAGTTTAGTTTGATACTTAGATTTGAATTGATTTGAATTTTAGGTTTAATTGATATCTTGTTTCAATAGTTTCATTTCAACCTTGCATTGTTCTTTCGTTTGCTGAATTTAATTTCTATTTTCATCTTGAATCACCAAAACCCCCATTTACATTGGAAAACCCAAAAAGAACGACTTTATAGCTTGATTTAGACCTTTTTCTACTAGTCCTTGGAAAATACGACTCGTGGCCCCTATACTTCATGTTTAATTATATAAGAATTACGGATTAGGTCAGAGAGGGCTCGGTAGCTCGTTCTCTGGACCGGAGAGGGCTCGGTAGCTCGTTCTCCGGACTAGGTCAGAGAGGGCTCGGTAGCTCGTTCTCTGGACCGGATGGAGTCGAAGAGGGCTCTAGTAGCTCGTTCTCTGGACCGGACTGAGTCGGAGAGGGCTCGGTAGCTCGTTCTCTGGACTAGGTCAGAGAGGGCTCGGTAGCTCGTTCTCTGGACCGGATGGAGTCAGAGAGGGCTCGGTAGCTCGTTCTCCGGACTAGGTCAGAGAGGGCTCGGTAGCTCGTTCTCTGTGCCGGACTATGGTCGAAGAAGGCATGGTAGCCTGTCTTCGGACCGGATCAGTATCAGAGGGGGTTTGGAAGCTTGTTCTCTGATTACGTGATCCAGCGCGGTTGGCTCGGGTGAGACCCAAGTTAACCTGATCAAGATTTAATGTTTAGCCTGGTTTAATCGATCAGGGAATCGATTAACCAAAGGTAAGTTGGTTAATCGATCTGATGATCGATTACAGTCCTTTAATCGATCTGGTGATCGATTACAGATCATTCTGTGAGACCTGCGTTAGTGTGTTAATCGATCGGTTGATCGATTACAGAGCATTCTGTGACAATTCGCAAAACTCACAGAACGTACCATAATCGATTGGGCAATCGATTATGGTGAACTGTAATCGATCAGGTGATCGATTACACGTTTTTCTTGAGAAACCGAATTAGCGTCTGGTAATCGATCACCTGATCGATTACCATGCCTTAATCGATCAGGTGATCGATTAAGAGCATGGGTAGTCGACTGGTTGATCGATTACTCGCTTTACTGAGGAAAAGTTACGAAGTTCAATCGATTGTTTGATCGATTAAGGTATTTCTGATCGTGTTCAGGTTTCTGCTCTGATTTCTGTCTCTTTTCTGATATTGCTGTGCTAATGTTTCTGATCCTTGCAGATGAGTTTGAATTTGATGAAGAATAGGAAGAGTCAAGGAAATGCTTTCTATCTTGACAGTATTTGTCGAGCATTGGCTTTCATGGTTTTCAGGAAAAAGACGAAGCAACGGCGCTCTGAGCTGCACCAGAGAATGATCAGGTGATCAGTGCAGTGGACTCAGAGGACGTTAGCTAAAAGGGAAGAGGAGAAGGAGAAGGAACATCCATCTCTCGGAAACCCTAAGCTGTGTGTGCTTGTGCTGTTTGAGTTCTTCGCTTGCTCGCGTTCTTCTGCTCCTACTTGAAGCTTTCTCCTGAGGTGGTGCAAGGAGTTGCCTTGCTCTCGGGAAGCTGTGCTCGAGCTTGTGATCCATCATTTTGAGGCTGTGCTGTAAGGTTTTTGTTGTTGTTTGCCTCAATCTTTGTTCTCCTTTCATAATCTCTGTGCTTAACATTTTATCCTTGAGATTGGTTGTGGAGAGGTCTCTCCACCGAGAAGGAGACATTTTCTAGCCGGTTTCATCCGGGGTGTGATCTACCGAAGATCAAGGGATCGTCCACCTCACGGACACACCGAGGAGTAGGGGCAAGTTATCCCCGAACCTCGTACATTTTGTGTCTCCTTTGATTTCTTCTTGTTTGCTATTTTTCCGCTGCGTACTAATATTTTGTAGGAGAAAAACGTTCGATTCGCGATAAAAGGCTATTCACCACCCCTCTAGCCATCTCACGATCTTCAACAATAATTTGCCCTTTCAATTTTTGTAACGTTGGCTACAATGAAACGGACAAGAGTTATTACCTGGCGTTGAAACGACCAGAGTTAATTAGACGTTTCGAATCAATTCCACCATTAATCTCTAATTAATTGGAGATATGGTGCAGCGATGGGAGTAGAGAACCGGAGCATTCTCGATCCCTCTCTTCCTTTCTTCCTTTACTTTCCCCGTGATAGTTTCGGTATAGTCAGTTCGCCGGAGACGATCCGGTATTGTCGTTGTATCCTGGGAAATAGACGTCCGTCGTAAGGGGCGAATATGTTTTAAGGAAATTGCGTTGAACGCATGCCCGATGGTTCGGCCATTCGGCAGTTCGGCCACTCGGCTCGGCGACTCGGCAATTCGGCCATTCGGCACTTCGGCACTTCGGCCACTCGGCTCGGCGGTTCGGCCATTCGGCAGTTCGGCCACTCGGCTCGGTGACTCGGCATTCGGCGATTCGGCCACTCGGCGGTTCGGCCACTCGGCTCGGCACTTGGCGATTCGGCCACTCGGCTCTGCAACTCGACTCGACCATTCTGCAACTCTGCCTGGCAGTTCAGCAGCTCAGCCTTTCGGCTCTCTCCAGCAAAGTAGCTGCTTACAGTGCTTTGCATTAATCTAGTTTGACCGAGGTCTAACAAGGCTTGACCTGGCATCACAACCAGGTGGTTGGTCTAGATCCTACTTTTGGGCCTTAGTGGGCCAGGCCAGCGGCCAGGGCGCCCAGGCCAGTTTGTTAAATAAGATAACGGTAAGCTTCATCAGGACCTCCTCATCCACGAATAAGTGCGGGAGGAGAGGCACCTGCCATCGACAAAATGAAGGCAAAGCTATCCAAGGCCTCGCGAGCCCTCGACGCCTCGCCCATCCAAGAGATCTCCCACCTCGCCCAGCGATGTGGCGCCATCAACCTTGCTGAGGGCTTCCCCGACTTCCCCGCCCCTCTCCACGTCAAGCACGCCGCCGTCACCGCCATCGCCGCTGATCTCAACCAGTACAGGTCTCGCCCTTCCTCGCCTCTCCTTGTACTTTCCTACCTTATACTGTCTGTCGCTACTCGTGGCTTCACTTCCTTGCCGCGTCAAAGTTCTCAACTTGGGGAATTGCCAATAGCATCACTTTTTTAAATCTATCTTCATGGCAAAAATTTACTTTTTTTTAGGACCCTGTAAAATGGAAGTTTAAGCCTACTAATGAGAGTTCGGTTGTTTAACATTTTATTGGTATTTAATTTAAATCGATCTCTCCTTTCTTCAAGGCATGTGCAAGGTATATGTGACTTATTGGCAGTAAAGATGAAACAAAATCACGTTCTTGATCTCGATCCGCTTACAGATTTTGTGATATGTTGTGGGCAATCCGAAGCCTTCGCTGCAACTATACTGGCAAGTATGAAATTTCTGACTGTTTTTCTCGGCTTCTTGAACACGTAGTTACGGTTTCCATCATCGACAGCAATCGACCAGGGTGATGAGGTTCTAATATTTGACCCGGCCTATGAGACCTACGAGTCATGCATCATTTTAGCTGGAGGTATCCCTGTAAGTTAAAGACTTTTCAGTAGGATTTTAGTCGCAATCACCGTTAACTGTTCTTGAAGTGTCTTGACTAGTCAAATCACTTATGTATCAAGCATTTAAGCTGGAACTGTGAATATCTCAGGTGTATGTACAACTGGATCCACCTTACTGGACACTCAATGTAGACAAGTTTATGAGATCATTTACTGGGCGAACAAAAGCTGTGGTTCTGAACAGGTCATTGTTCTAACTGTAAATTAGAGGTGAATACCTCCCACATTTGTGTATACAAATAATGATTGTCAGGTATAAGATTTCTACAAAATATTTCACATTTATGTTTGAAGTTCAAACTGATGTAGTGTCTATTTTAAAGGAATGAGGAGAAAATAGGTAAAGTGAGAGAGAGGGCAATATTATATTATCCTACTTCGCCCACAATTGACAATTCCACTCCTTTTCTTTTCCTTTCTTCCCTGCTATTTCTGTCCAAGAAACACAATATTAAAGTTTATTTCTCAATCATTCTGGTTGCTTTTATCATGCCATTCCTACATGTTTTTTGTTTTTTATATTTTCTGTGGATTCTTATCCTGCACGTTCAATAATATGTCATGCTTAATGCTGACTGTTTCACATATGGACAATGCAAGATTCAAAATTTTGTACTCATGCAGTCTTCTAGAAATATTCGTTTTGTTTGTAAATAGTAGAATGTAGCAGCTAGATAATTGTTGTTTACACATGATATGATTTAGTAATAATCCTTTTAAGTATGAGAGCTTAGTTGTAGTAATATTCCATATAGCTTTGTCCAAATACTCTGGAGAGTCTGCAAGTAGCACTACAAATGGAAGAGTAGGCATGTCTTATCGTTACTATGGTTTGAATGATTTTATGAGTTACATGGTGACGAGATGAACCATCATATATAATGATGAAAAATGCACTGTGTTCTTTTGCCTATATTCTTACCAGTTCTTTCATTTATGCATGGTTGTATTTTCTCAAAACTTAGGATGTATCAAAGAAACTAATTACGCCAGTTACAGTCCGCACAACCCTACTGGAAAGGTTTTCTCTAAGGAAGAGCTTGAGGTGATTGCTGCAGCATGCTGTCAGATGGACTGCTTTGCTATAACTGATGAAGTATGCATTGACCTTTTCATATACTTTCCCTTGAAACATTACTAGGCTGTTAAAGCTCTAAGAATTGGTGATAAAGATGCAAGCCAAATTTGAATACAAAATGTTCCAAATCCCATCTAACGTGACCATTCTAATCAAAGAATTTCTTCTTGGTTTCAGTTTTCACATTTGACAATAATATTCTATTTGAATCTGCGTAATCTGAATATTCAGTAGGAAATATGAGAAGCTCTCAATGGTCCAACATTTTTTTGCTTTTACTCCTATGCGATATTCTGAGGAAAATGTTATTACCAGTAATGAAACTGTTATTATAAATATAGAAAAAAAGAGCACCAATGTGATAATATACCATAAATCATGTCAGAAGCAAGACCTAGTTGGAAAGGTTTGAGATTTTCTATGCTTATTCAAATAGATATCACACATATTCTACAATCTAAATATGAAGTGATGCTTTATGAAAAAATTCATATTTGTCTAATTGAATTGGTTTTTGATCTCTCTACTCTCTTCTAGTCATAGACGCTTGAAGTAATTCTTTAAGTATCTTTGACAAAACTATAGTAGAACGGCTGTACTTTGTCTTGCCATCCTCACCTGTATGTTTAGCTTATCTTCATTGTTAATTTTTGTTTCAGGTGTATGAATATATAACTTTTGAAGCACATAAACATTTATCCATTGCATCACTTCCAATGATGAAAGAAAGGACAATTATCACATCATCCTTGTCCAAAACTTTTAGTGTAACAGGTGAGTAATCACCACCACCAGGTTGGTTGCTTTCCTGCAAGTATTCTGACTTCCATGACAGCAGTTGTGTAATATATTCATCCTAATGATGCATCTGAATGTGAAGAATATTAGCATGACTGGTGTGGGTTATCCTGCATAATTTGCATGTTCAGAACCAAAACAACTTTAATATGCAACACTTACATGGAAACAAGAAATTATATATTGCTTTGGTGAACAGTCTTAGGCAGCAAGAGGCTTCTGCCTTGGCCCAGTTTGTGGCTGAGGCAGTGGGTGGGCCACATAGGCTCCAAAAGGCCCAGCCTTAAGCTCAACAGTGGGTAATTAACCTTATATTAGGATTTCAGTGTGAATTTCTCAATGAATTATCATTGGTGCATGAGACAGTTGTAGTTTTTCTCTCTAATTAAGTGTTTCAAAATCTATGAAACTTTTTAAGGTACATATGGAGGCTATGAGAGATCAGATCATTGTAGAGAAGAAGATCTTCTTCTCGAGAACTTTGGTATGTCGGAAGCTCTGGAGTTGAAGTTTCATTTTCCCTCTGTGTTGAGAGAGGAGTAGGATAGATTTAGAGGAATATTGTGCAAGGCATGGATGTTAATTTGTTGAGTTTTATTTTATTTTTCTCTCATATTTGGACATAGGTTCTCTTTGTATACCATGCCAAGTGAAAAACCAAGGGAAACAAAGATTCACTACATGGTCCTACAGCTAGAGGCTCCAGGTTTGGATTTACTAGTGTATGGTCGGGACAGTAGGATCTCGCAAGCAGTCTCCAAACCTGTCTAGTGATGATATTGAAGAAACCTGTGATCCTAACAAAGGGTTGTCCCTTGCTAAATTGTTTTTCTGATATTTGTAGTTAAAGTTGCTACAGTGAAACTCCTACTTTTGGAGCATAAAAGTTTTAGTTGCTTAATATTATGATCTGCAATGATTTACTTTTTGTTAATTCTAACTTGTGTCATTCAATTCTGGCTTTGTTACCTGTTCACAATTCCAATTCCTTTTCTTCTTTGGTGTCTTCAAATTCTGCAATTAGGGGGCTTCTATGATGGCTATTGTTGAAATGACAGCAATAAACTATCTTTAACATTGTTTACATATCATCAGGTTGGAGGATTGGCTGGGCTTGTGCACCTACTGCCATTGCATCTGCAATTAGAAATATTCATATCAAAATCACAGATTCAGCTCCTGCACCTTTCCAAGAAGCTGCCTTGGCTGCCTTGCAAAGTCCACCAGGATATTTTGGTTCTCTGAAAGCAGTGAGGAATTCATCTCTTGGCTAATATTCTTCCTAGATCGTTGAAGAGAATACCATCAAAAGCCGCTAATGTATTTTTTGTTGAAGGATTATGAAGCAAGGAGAGATTTTGTCATTAAAATGTTATCTGAAGTTGGTTTTCAAGTTCATAACAAACCACAAGGATCAGTTTTTGTATTTGCAGAGCTACCAAAATCCTGTCTTCTTTCTGATGTGAGTGAACTACCTCCTGCTGAATTTCCTTGTGTAAGCTTTTTGGTAAGGTTTATATCATGAGTTTGACCATTGCAAATTTACCATATCATTTCAGATAGATTTTGTCAAGGAATTGATCGAGAAAGCAGGAGTGGCTGCTGTGCCTGGACGTGGATTTTTTCATGGAGATTGCAATGATCAGACTCAACAATGCAGATACGTGAGGTTTGCTTTCTGCAAGAGTAATGATACTTTGAGTGCTGCCGATCAAAGGATGCGAAGTTGTATCGGTAAATAACTCATTCAAAAAAAGGTAGATCTTGTTTCGTGTTGTAGTTGTCAATGAGGATATGAACCCAAACATAACAATCTAGGGTGTCTGGTGCTTTGAGAAATTGGTTTGAATGATGATCAAGTTCCAAGGCATTGTGGCATAAATAGATTACATTCTTTTTCTCAAATTTCAGGAAGTGATTATCATCCCTTGCAATTGTGACCTATGGTCAAGCTATTACAAGTGCACGGTCATCCTTAAGTAGTCGTTCTTTGAGATCGTGCTGTCGACTATCAATTACGTGTAAAGGGAGGGTTATTAGATTAATCGAATTGAGAAAATTGTTATGAAAGCAGAGCAAACTAGGAAAATTTAATGAAAAGTGATGAGAAAATTAACTCTTGAGACATTCCTAGGATTTCGTTTTCACCATGATGACTGTTGGCAATTTAAATGTTAGATTATAGCTTGAAGGTAGTTTATTATAAGGTAATCAATGTTTTCTTTCGAAATACACTGATGTATCTACCCAACGCGACCCTTGTTTTCATGGTAGTCGAATCAAGTAGGACGGATTTTGGAGTGTTCAAATCTCATTCAGGGCACATTGCACTTGAGGAGTTTGAAAATTTTATGACGTTGGGTCGTCTGCCAAAACTCATTTGCGCTTCCTGATTTACCTTAGTGGTTGATGGAAAACTTTCGTGGGGTCGGGCCGGTTATCTTCAAGATTAGTCGAATCGTAAGAGTTGGATACCTGAATTATAAAAAAAAAATGATAGTCGAATTAGGATAGAGTCATTCAGTTATGTGATAATCAATGTTATCTTTTAGAGAGTTGAACTATTTTCGTGATCAAACATTGAAGTCTAGTTCCATAGGTCCGAGATTAGAGTTCACCTCTCGATTTATCTCTTAATCTCTAATATATGCTAATGTATGCTAATACATAGGGGTGTAATCGAATCGAGCCGAGTCGAACAGTAAGAGGCTCGAGCTCTCGAGCTCGGTTTGTTTTTCCTAAGCTCAAGTTCGGTTCGAGTTTGGTTCGAATTCGATTCGAGCTTTAATTCTTAAGCTCAAGCTCGGCTCGTAATGAAACTAAATAGTTCGCGAACGACTCGAGCTCGGTTCGAAAAAATCTCGTTTTAAAGTTAAACGAATTCAGTTCGAGCTCGATTTGAAAATAGCTCGTTTAAAAGTTAAACGAGCTTAATTCGAACTTGACTCGTTAATATATAATATTTATAATTCATGTAATATATATATATATATATATATCGGCTCGTTAATTTAATCGAACGAACCCAAACGAATTTTTTTTCGAGCCGAGACTCGAATAGCTCATGAGCAGCTTAGCTCGTTTACACCCCTACTAATACATCAATAGTTAGCACACTAAAACTAAATCAAGAATCAAACATATTACTAATAAAAAAGAAAAATCATAAATATCAATCGTCAATTTAACATCGAAATACTCTTTAATCCTAAAATTAAGAAACAACTCTATTACAATGGAGATACAAACCATAAATATCAAAGAAAATATTTTACAATGGAAAATTAAGATTAAAGTGCAACAGGTTGTAGATGTCGTCACCATCTTTGGATGATCTCCGCGTATTCTTCGATAGCTGAAATCTCTAAGCTCTTTGGATATCTTGGAAGACAACTCTCTTTTAGGATCTCCTGTCATGAGAATCCCTTGATGTCTCAAGTCGGTGCCCTCTGGTTGCCTTAGCCTCTAAAATATCTAAAATATAATAAAATTTTGTAGCATTCAGAGGGGCGCCACTAGTAAAACCTAGCGCTCCATAGTCGTGGCAGCCACCACGGGTTGGTCGTGGATCGTATTATGGTCCCCTTGTCAAAAATCCAAGATAGACCACATTCTTCCTGTTGCTTCGGGTGATATTCCAATGACTAATCTAACTTCTTGAATGATCCATGGTCGTGGAATGTACCGCGGTCTATCGTGGATAATATTGTTATGTATGCTCTTTTGACTTTTCATCTCTAAATATTCTTCAAAATTTTCACGTTCTGTTAATATAAATTATAAAGAGCAGTTATCCGAATTAAAAATATAAAAATCAATGTAAAATTTAAAAGTTAACCTAAATAATACTCATGTAATATAGTAAATATATATTAAAGAAGAATGAAAATATATGTATGATTTACACATATCAATTATCTTATTGGAGAGAATCTAGTAATGTGCCTTTGATGCTGCTACTCTTACCTTTATCACCTTTAGCCCCAACCAAAAATATGAGGAGCATATGATTCACTCATTTGTCAACACAGTTTGGGTCATTCAAGGTAGAGTTCATTGGGACAACAGTTTCTCCTTAGTGATTGGGCTAAACCAAATAATATTTTGATGTACTGGAAATTTGGATTAAGATATATTAAAATATAAACAACAAACTCAAGTGATTAACACGTTCTTTTTACATGGTTTATAATCTGTTCATACTCCGTAATCTATAACTAGTTGGTGAGTCACCCCTCAAATCCCTTCTATTTTTTCTCCTTATAATCCTTTGGAAGTGGGAAACAGATTATAACATTGCTTGCAAGATAAGAACACGAAGATAAATAATAAATAATACAATAAGAATACAACAAAGAAATAGTATAAACTTGGAGCTCTGTTTTGGGCTTTCTTTCATTTGATTTCAATTACTTCCATTCGTATGCATTAGCTCTTGTAATGGCTACCAAAAGCTTCGTTAACTTCTATTCGTATGCCTTCATGTTCTGCGCTGTGTCCCATCAGTCCACTAATCTTGTACGTAATTGCTTCAACCTTTTGTTTGCCAATAAATATTGTTGGTACAATTAACATGATGTTTGATGACATCTCTGATCAAGATTGATCAAGGATTGATTTAAATAGGTCAACGTTGACTAGTTTTTTGAAAGTAAGTGAGAAGTCCAAGTAAATCAAGGGTGATCGAATGTTTGATAGTTAGTAAGAAGTCCTGACTGGTCAAGATTGATATGTAAGTGACAAAAAAAAAGTCCAAAAAAATCAAGAGTGACCGAATGTCTGCCAAAGGGAAAGTCTTGACAGGTTAAGAAAATTGGATGTTAGGCAAGGACCAGACAGGTCAAGGATGACTAGATGTCTGTTAAGAAAAAAGTCTAAGCATATTAAAGATGACCAGATGCTTGATAAAAGAAAAAATCATAGGGGAGTGAATCCTAAATAGTTAAAAGACTCAGAGGAGCAAACTCTAAGTAAAGGGATAACCTTAGGGGAATGAACCCTAGGTAGTATGAGAAATCTTGCAGGAATAAATTCCAAGCAAGAGGTTAGTAAGCCTAATAGGTCAGGAAGACTAAGACTTATTTTGCATATATTGGTTTTCTTGTCATTTTGCAGGATGTTGAAGATGAATGAAGAGATCGGAAGGACGAACTGACCAAGTTAGGAGCAACTGAATCAATCAGCTTGGTTGACTCGAAAACTAATTCGACCAACTAAAAAATTAGTCTGGTCAACTGGATTAGTCCAGGCAACCGAACATGGATTTGAGCCCTATTAGGGTGACTGAAAGTCTCCGGTCGACCATAAAATGTCCTGATCGATCATAAAAGCTGATAACAATGAAAATCATAAGGTTCGATCTCTGGATGAGATTTGACTATGTTTTGGTTGGCGGGAAAAGGATTTTCGGTTGACTGAAAAATCCTTTTACGACGATCGGAAGTCTCAAGTTAGTACTCGATTAGAACTCTATGAAAGACTGATCTACAAACTAATCTACATCTAAATCTCTCTCGTTCTACGATCTCAAGTTCTGTTCATGAGATCTAGGAGGTTTCAGAAAGAGTGTAGTTGCATTCAGGGCCGGCTCTAGGCATAGGCCACTAAGGCCTATGCCTAGGGCCCCCTTTTAATTGGGGCCCAACTTTCAATATATCAATATATATATTAAAAAATAAAAATTATTAAAATAAATTTATTAATTGGTTTAATCGATTAGAATCCCGAAAACCCTTTAAAATTCTCAAAAAATTCTAAAAACCGTTCACCTTCCTTTCGCTCTGAAATATGAATCCCCGATTTGAACCGAAATTTCCAAGTCGCCGTTCGCCTTCGCCTTCGCCCCACCCTGTGGCCTGCGCGGTTGCACCTTCGCCCAGCCCTGCCCTACGAGCCCTTCGCCCGGCCCTGCGCCGTGGCCTTTGCCTTCACCCGGCCCTGCGCACCTTTCGCCCCGCCGGCCGGCCCTGCGCCTTCGCGACTTCGCAGCTTCGCCCGGCCCTGTGCACCCTTCGCCCGACGGCCCCGACCCTGTGCCAGTGTGCCTTCGCCTTCGGCCGGGCCTGCGCGCGCTTCACCTTCGCGCCTACGGCCTACGCCTTCGCTTTCATGCCCTAACCCTTCGGCCTTCTCGCCTTTGTCGGTGAGCAATGATTTTTTTTATTAAATGATCTTTATTATTTTATAAAATGACTTTTATTATTATGATTTATTTCATCATTAAATTGCTGACATGTTTTGATGATTCAACAATCAGACTAATTACTTGATTTAATTTGATCAATGACGAGATAATTCTGATTGAAAAATGGAATGAAAATATAATTTTCATGTTCATGAACGAATTGAATTAAGAAATAAATATATATTGATAGAATATGTAAATAAAATATTATAAATTGATCTTTCTTCTGCATATTAAATAATTTTTTAGGGTAAAAATTAATGTATCTGATTAATGATTAATGTATGTGTTTTTTTAGGGTGAAAAGTGTTTAGAAAGTTGAAAGTCTTAAGGCTTATTTTTCAAAATTAAAATTAATAAAGTCTTATTTACGTTCAACTATGTCTCAAGAAAGATTAAATAATTTAGCAATGTTATCAATTGAAAAAAATTTATTATTAAAACTTGAATATGAAAATTTAATTAATAATTTTACTTCTAAAAAAGCAAGAAAATTTAATTTTATATAAAAAATTTATTTTTAAAATTAATATTTTAATTTATTTTAAAAAAATTTTAAACCCACCATTGTCGATCTCAAGTCCGAATAAAAAAGGGTGAGAGAAATTTTTTTAAATAATAACAATTATTTTAAAAAAAATTACCTAAGACCCCCCCGTAGGCTTGAGCCGCCCCTAGTTGTCGGTCCCAAATCTAAATGAAAAAAGACGAGGAAAAATTTTATATTTAAAAAATATATTAAAGGTCTAAAAATAATTTTAGCCTAGGGCCCCATAAAACCTTGAGACGGCCCTGGTTGCATTTAGGACGTTCAATGGAGATCTACGATTTAGTAACGTGTTTCTTTATTGTTATTTATACTTATACATTATTTCAACTTGTGTGTGTTTGTATTGAACAAAGTTGTAAGAGGTTTTTTCCGTAGCCAGAAGGTATCTTTCCGAGAAATATTAGTAGATGGCATTCTATGCGCAAGCTTTGGATGTAGCACCCTGGGGTAATCTAGTTTGTCTTTGTCTTAATTTGTTTTGATTTAATTCTGCTGCATACTAATCTAATAGACAAAACGAACACGAAGAAAAAATGCGAGCCTCTATTGTTATTTTCGATCTAACAATTGATATAAAAGCCAAACAAATTCGTCACTGGACTAACTGCCTAAGGAGCAGGCTAAATGTATTTTTGTTTTATTTTTTCTTTTTAGTTTTATAATTGTGTAGAAAAATGGAGCATAAAGAGAAGCTCGAAAGAAATATCTATGACCCTCCACCGTATGAGAAGGATGGATTCAACTTATGGAGGTCACAAATGGAATGCTTCGTATTAATGGGCGACTTCGACGGTTGGGCGGCGTTGAAGATGTGTTCTCAAAATTCAGAAGAAAACACTAAGGTAATTAAGTTAATTATTAATATTGCACCTAACAATATTATAAGCTCTAGTTTGAATGAGAACCCAGGGATCAAGTTAAGCTCTAGGAGAATCAAGAGAGAGAATCCTAATTAGGGTTCACAAGGAAAGTATTTTAATTTAAAGTCTAAATTACATATAATATGTTTAAGTGCAGGGAAAGATGACACTATAAAAATAGATTCTCTACTTTAAAGAATCAATCTGACAACTACTGACAAAAGAGGAACCAATGTCAAGAATCAAAAAAAAAAAAAGGAAAGGAGCGTATTAGATGCTTCAAATGCAAGTGAATGGGTCACTACAAAAGTTAATGTCCCATAGAAGATCCAAGGATTTGAGGGAGCGTTCAAGATAAGTAACTTTAAAGTTGACAAAAATTTAATTTTTTATTTGCATGCTAGTAGTAATAAGTTAATTAATTATTGTTATTCTAGTTTAGATGCTCTCTAGACTTGGATTACATGTCTAAGTTTAATACAAATCAATAAATTAAAATTCACAAACCATCTTATAATCAAGTATCTTTTGGCCTCCGGAATATAGCTAAGTTGGTTATGACGCAGCAGAGTTGCAGAAGAGGACAAGGGTTCGAATCCTGACGAAGTCAGACAATACCCTCCTGCGTCGTGACCAACTGCAGTTTTTCAATTTACTTCCTCACAAATGGTCGTGGGGCCGATCGTGTGGGGCCGTTAAGGTGGTGGATTCCATCTTTTGCAGAAATATCTTTTGATTAAGAAACTAATTAAATAAAATCCTACTCAAAGGAAGCAATAAAAATTAATAATAATTAAAATATGTCAAAGTGGGTTGACACATTATATGGTTAACATAAATATATCAAATCGAGTATTTGATACTCTATGAGATATCACTTATTTTAATTATGATTTATTTGATTCATTTGCTTGATATATTACATGTTCATGCATATTTGCAATTAATTACCATGATCATACATGTCTTAAATTAATTATTACATATCATGTCATGCATTCTATCCATATGCTATTAATTGCTTTTCTTAAAATGGATAGATAAGACAAACATCGGGAAAAAAGGATTTAATCTTTATCAATGGTATCAGAAAGGGTTGAGATAATAGTAGACTAAGGAAGCTTTGTCGATGCATGTTTAGACTGAATCATGAGTATTCTATTTGGTGTAATTAGCATTGTAGATCTAGTTGAAACTACCTTCCAATCTAAGCTAGTTAGATCAAGAATTAGCATTAAATCTCTTGGGTAAGATATTTTAGAAAAAATTTATCTAAAGCACATGGTTACTTTAATGATGTCCCTTGTGACTCACCACAGTCTGAAAGTTTATTCTAAAAGCACTTGCTTGATGGACACAAAGTTAAATTTGAATATAACACAAGATCAAACTATATTAGACAAATTATCAAAAATTTAAATTACACAAATAAAATTAAAAGGACCCATCTCACAAGAACATATAAGTTATCGTGTATTATGTGTACTTAGACACATAGAACAAGTGAAATGATAGGAGAAATGAATTTAGAAAATATTTTGAAAAGGCTTTCAAAATCTATAGGATTATTTTCCTAAAACTCTTTTCAAAATAGTGATTCACATAATAATGTTTAATAAAATTCATGATTGATTGGGTGTAAATATATATAATTTTTCAAAAATTTATACACTCTTGAAAATGATGATTGTTGACCAACACTACAAAAAAACAGGTATTTTGCGACGAATTTTTGGGACGAAAAATTTTCGTCGCCAATCAGCAACGAAATTTGGGACAAATCCATATTTCGTCGCTAATCTGCAACAAAATTTGCAACGAATCATTTTCGTCGCCATTTGGCGACGAACATGATTTTCGTCGCTAATTTGGCGACGAACAACATATTCGTCGCCAAATTGGCGACGGAAATCTTGTTCGTCGCCAAATTGGCGACGAATTTAGCGACGATTTATTTTTTTTGTCGCTAAAACCCCTAAGCCGAATATTTCTTTCCTTATCGCACGATAAGTTGGCGACGAATAGAAAATTCGTCGCCAATTTGGCGACAACGAAAATTCGTCGCAAATTTGGCGACGAATACAAAAATTCGTCGCCAATTTGGCAACGAATATGCTATTCGTCGCCAATTTGGCGACGAATTTGGATGTTCGTCGCCAAATTGGCGACAAATTTGGCGACGAGTTTTGATGTTGTCGCAAAAAACCCTACAACCGGACATTTTTTCCCTATCCCACGCTAACTTGGCGACGAACAGCTTATTCGTCGCCAATTTGGCGACGAATAGTAAATTCGTCGCCAATTTGGCAACGAACATCCAAATTCGTCGCCAATTTGGCGACGAACATCCAAATTCGTCGCCAAATTGGCGACGAATTTGGCGACGAATGTGTTTTCGTCGCAAAAAACTTACTTAAACCCTAGATCCGAACTTCTCTTTTCTTCTCCCACGCGAAGTTTCTGCCGAACTTTTTCTCCCACGCGAAGTTTCTGCCGAAGCTGCTCGCCGGATCTCTCCCTCTCTCCCTCGCCGGATCTTTCCTTCGCCGGATTTCTCTCCCTCGCCGGAGCTCTTCCTCGCCGGTTCTCTCCCTCACCGAAGCTCTCCCTCGCCGGATCTCGCTGATTTCGCCGGATCTCCGACCTCGCTGATTTCACCGAAGCGGCCGGTGACGCCGACCTCGCTGGGGCCTCACATCGCTGATCTGAACGTGCTCCTGCCTCCTCGAATGACCAACCCCGTGCAGTATCGCCTCCAGGGAAGCGGCGGATGCTTCTCTTGGTACCGTCTTTTTTGTTGTTGTTGTTGATATCTGCTGTTATTTTGAACCTTGGTTGAGACTCGTATGAATTACAAAAGGTTTATTCTATTCGTAATATGCTCGAGGGTAAGGACTGATAGTAGACCTTGACCTTTGTAACCATATCTTCTTTTTCAACGACGCTTAACCCTCATTAACCTTCATGCATAGTTCTTTGTTTGATAATAGAACTACCTATATTTAGCTGTTATTGCTTATTGGCCTTTCTCGGCTTTGTATACCTATTAATTTGTGAATGGAAGAAATAAGCTAGAATTCACAGCTCTTTGCTTGCCTTAATTTGTGAATGAGTTTACTTTGACAGATCATAATCTGTAATACATTTTATTCAACCTATAAATTTCAGTACACAGTGTGTATTCACAAGATTAATAATCATATTTAACATCATTTGATTTGAAGTGATTTGCATGTCCAATCAATTCCTCTCAAGTTTTTTTTACATAACAATGAACTTCTTTTTTTTATATAACAATGATCTGCTATGTCTAACTTTGAACTAATTACATTCAAATGAAAGTCTTATTTTTTCATTTAAAAAAATCTTTCACTTTCATTGACTTTAAGCAAACTTTGTTTGACGCATTCATGTGACAAACTGAATAATAGGGCTACACAATTCATATTTGTAGTTCTTTTGCTTCGATATTAAGCATTCCAGCTGCATGTAACCTTGCAAATAGATTTCCTTTCCTCTAATAGTTTGACAAAAAAAATCCTTAAAAAAGTCCTCTTGAAGGAAATAAAAAGGTTATAACACACTTTATCAAAGGAAATAAAAAGGTTTTCCCAGGTTAATTTTCATGATGCTTATCAAAGGTAGTTTCTACCTCATATGCTTAGAAATGTTATGGTTGGTATTAGGTTTTTGGTAGAATACATAGTATTTTTATTGTGTTAATGTTGCTATTTATATTGCAATTTGGTTAGATTTAATACTGAAGAACATCTTATTACCATTTATTGTATCGTATAAATGTAGTAGGACAAGTGTACAAGTTATCACTCCCTAAACCTCGTAAAAACTAAATTACTCCCTAAACCCTAAAGCCCCTAAACCTAAACCTAAACACTAAACCCTAAACCCTAAATCCTAAACCTAAACCCAAAAACCCTAAACCCCCTTAAACTTAAAAAATCACTAAACCATAAAAACCTAAACTCGTAAACTCTTAAACAATAAATCATAAACTCTTAAAAATCCAAAATCTTAAATTCTAAATCTTAAATCCTAAACCTAAACCCAAAAATCCTAAACCCCCTAAACCTTAAAAAATCACTAAATAGAGTTGCTGGTACCTCTTCTACCACCTCCCCTGCCGTCACATCACAGATACAAAGCTTGACAGAGGAGGTCACTCAATTGAAAGGGCTATTACAACAAAGAGACGAGGAAATGATACAAAGAGATAATCAAATTAAAAAATTACAAAAAC
This sequence comes from Curcuma longa, assembly GCF_044706935.1. Lineage (NCBI taxonomy): Eukaryota > Viridiplantae > Streptophyta > Magnoliopsida > Zingiberales > Zingiberaceae > Curcuma > Curcuma longa. Next base: position 3,149,810 of record NC_133874.1, read on the forward strand.
AACAAGAACGAATTTTGCGCCATTTTCAGTTGCAACTTGGTGATGACGACGACGACGATAACGACGACGACGACGACGACGACGATGGTGGTGATCCTTCATGAGTTTTTTTGTGTATGCATTTTTTTAAGCATTATTTTATTTATTTGACATGCATTTTATTACAGCTACAAGTTAATAATTTATATATTGTTAATAATACTGTTTGTTTTTTGTTAAACAGGTTTTGATAAACAAATCAAAAAAAAAGGTTAGTCTTTACATATTTAATTTATAGATTTTAGTATTAGTTTTAATTTTAAGAATGATACTTTCTCTTTATCTTATTTTTCTATGCAGGCGAAGACAAGATAGTGACGAAGAATCAAGCAGAGTTTCCGGCGGACCACGATGATCTCCTCTATCTTGTCTTCATATATCTTCTGATTTGTTTGTATCAGTACTTTGTAGCTTCTTTTCTGTATTATGATGATGTGACTTGGTTAGACTTATAGACATGTACATACATGTCTAGTGTAGTTATTTGCTGGATTGTATTATGATTTTTATGGATTGTAGATGTTATGGATATTTGGATGTTATGGATATGGATATTTTGGATGTTATGGATTCGTGTATGTTATGGATATTTGGATGAAATGAATGGATGTTATTGCTTTATTTGTATTGGATTTGATATGCTTGTTTGTTACAGGTTACATGTATTTATGAATCGATCCGATTGGATCGATATTGTTTGTATATACAAGATAATCATCAAAATAAATATTGCATTGAAATTTTTTTTTATTTTTGCAACGAAATCTGCGACGAAGTGTGTTCTGATGAATTTCACTTTGTGGTGCTGATCTTTAAACGCCAACACCACAGTGTTGATTCTGTTACTTGATAAGTGACTTTGGGACATGATAAATTAAGGTTATATCGTAGTGTTTTGATCCTTTTCTATATTATAAATTGAGTTTCTAGTCTATTTCGTTAACTTGGATTTAATTGAGGTCTTCATCTTATTTCTTATTAATTTGAGGTAATTAATGAGTATTAATTTGTTGTATTTGATTTTGTAGAAAATTAGGATTAGGATAATAATTTATGGATAATTGAAATCAATCCCAATTACAAAAATTTGAAATCAAACCAAGAAACTAATTCAAAAAGCCCATGAAAAAGTTCAATTTGGAAAAAACTGAACTGGTTCACAATTTAGTTCAAATTCGGTCCGATTCACCTATGATTTATAAGCCTGATTCTGGTTCAACGTGGAAGGGGGCTCGGCAAAATTCGTTAGGTTTTTTCCAAAATCGCGACATTGTAGCTTCTCTTCTACAATCTTCTTCGTTGAGCTCCCATTCTCATCTTCTCCATTCTTCTTCCCAATCGGCAACAGAGTAGCAACAGATAATCACTACGGTCAACTAGCCCCGACGACCCACATGGTCTTCACTAGAGTGGTCCAGCTCCGATGACAGCTTCTTCATCCCCACTAGTCGCGTATTGCTCTCTAAGAGTGGCCAGCTCCAGCAAGTCGTGGACGGCGGTATTCTACCTAGTAGTGATGCCCTCCGATAGTGGTCTAACTCCGGAGCTATTCCCTATCCCTTCGCATCCACCGAAGCTCTGAGCAGGGACTGACTTCACCGACATGGTTGGGAACGTGAGGGAAGCCCTGTTCAGCTCCGACCATCCTTCAGCCATCGGAGAAGCAAGGTAAGGGTTTCCGTTTCCTTCTTTCTGACCTTCTATTATGGACGCAAGGAGTTAGGGCAGAGGAAGGGGTCTAGATCTTGTCTTCTCTGATCAAATCCCGTCAGATTTGTCCAGCTTTGGTGAGATTCTTCGTTCCTGTTGGTGTGAGTCAACTAATTGATGTCATGTTTCCGTTCTGAGTCAATCCATGATAAACAAAGTCCTACCCTTAGTTTCTAAATTTTGCCTTGAAAACAATTTATTTTTTGTTGTTCTTTGATTACATGATTGATTCAACCCCCCTCCATGTTTGATATGTTGTCTTGTTCTTGGGTCGACTCTATTCTAGGATTGATGTTGATGGTAACGAGGCATGCTTGTTGTTTGATGTGGGATACTTGAATATATTATTGTTTGTTTGCGTCTTTAATAATGAAGTGTTATTGTTTTTACATCTATGAGAATGAAGTGAAGTGTTGTTTGGTTTGAATCTAGAATATGTGTATTGAATTAGGGTTGTTTAAGCTATGTTGTTTGATGTTATGGATAATGGAAATGCTTGTTGGTTGTTGTTATGGTGATTGAACAAGTTGTTCCTGTTTAGAATGTGGTAACCGAACAATGTGTGGTTCTTGTTTAGAAAGTGAATTGAACATCTCTTGTGTGTATCTGATGGGGTGTGTTTTGGTTATTAAATTTATTTATTTATTTATATTTTTTTTATCACTCACACCCTTCAAAATTAAAATTTATAATTAACCAAATTCCTAATTATCGCTCAAGTAACTTAGTAGAGGTCCGGATTGTCTTGCACGGAATCAATGATGAAAATTTATCCTAGACACATGGTGCGAGATTTTTATTTGTTGATCGGACTCACTCCTAATTATCCACAAAAAATCTATTTATTCACAATTAAATCCTACACTTAAATCCTACAAACTAAAACCAATCATACACCCTAATTACAATATTAATCCTATTTCACATAATTATATTAAAATACAACAACTTTTATAAATTACAATTTAACTGATCATTTACAACTAAACATAAGTTAATATGAACTAGTTTATAAACACAAGCAAGAACATGTTCTTTATACAGAATTCAAGGCAACCACAACAATCATTATTACACAACCTTAACATGAACATGCTTCATCTACAACACAACAACCTATTCCATAATTCTATTCCATACAATATCACAAGTTTAACATACAATATGGATTTAACATCATGCAACATACAATACAAAATATTTTGTTCATGAACATTAACCAAATTCACACAATCCATTTACACTTGAATCATAAATACTACAACATCATGTAACCGGCTACAACTCAATTCCAAACATCACAACAACTTCAACATCAACTATGTTTCATTACATCCATTGCAACCATACAACCTAAATCCTTAATCCAATTCCAAGCATATACATTCAATCAAATATACCATGGTTCACCTTTTGTTAAAGATTTCAACAACAAATTATAACATTTCCAAAAGCTTAACGATCAACATGGTAATAGAAATAGGAACAAGTTATAATTCAATTTAACACAGCTGAAACTGTCACGTCCCGAGAAACGGATATCTGAAAAATTCAAGCAATATCTCCCCTGTAACAATTCAACTTTCTTGAATACATTTTAACATAGGGCCCACACGGCTGCTCAACAATACAATGTATGTATTTAAACTACAAAACTATATGACTAAAGGCCCACACAGCCACAAACCACATATCCAACATATGCATCTAATATAGCAACCACAATACCAAACCAAAGATGTATAACACAGTAGTGCAAGCGGAATTGTAACAACAATAAAATCTACGTATACGAACATAAGTCCAAAAGCCACACATTGAAACATAATCCAGAACCACACATCCAAATACAAACTAAAAATCACATAAAGAAAATCAATGACTCAACTACAATACCAAACCAAAGATGTATAACACAGTAGCGCAAGCGGAATTGTAACAACAATAAAATTTACGTATATGAACATAAGTCCAAAAGCCACACATCAAAATATAATCCAGAACCACACATCCAAATACAAATCGAAAATCACACAAAGAAAATCAACGACTCCTGCTGTGAGATGGGGGCAGCCTGGTAGAACTCCAAGCTTCAAGACAACATCTTATCTGCTACCTGGGGAGAAAGAAAGGAAATCCCAGGATCTAGGTGGTAAGTATAAAATACTCAGTGGATACTAGATAAAAGTGCAAAATATAAATATATAAACATGGATCTCAAAGGGTATACAGTTTCTCCAAAGGATACATAATGAACAAGATCAATAACAGATAACAGATATCATGCATATACAACCAATGCATGTAATGTTGTGATGCAACAAACATATATCATACAAATGTAACAAAGACACACATAGATGTAGTAAAATAAATTGCCAACAAATGCAAGAAAATAACTACTAAAAAATGCATGCACATATACAGTACACATCACAAGTAACATGCATAGTCACTGTCTGCACTCATCACCCCCAGACACCCACACAGTGAACTGGGGTGCCAAACAGAACAACTGCACACACTCCAACAACAGACCACTACATGTGAGTGGGGAGTGGGGAAAATATTTCAGGGGAGCTATCTAGCTGCCTGGTCACTATCTACACTCAACATCCCCAGACACTCACACAATGAACTGAAGCGCATGACAGGAATCACCCACTCCAATAACAGACCAACTACACGCGAGGGAAAGGGGCAGTATCCCAGGAGAGCTATCTAGCTAGTCCTGATCACACCCACACAATGCTATAATGCTCTCACTCTTATACCACTATCAAACAATGATTTAGTGAGAGCCAACAACAACAGATGTTATGATGTTATGATGCTTAGCTCAACAAGTAACGACTACAACTACCAAGATATATTCAACATCAATCATAATAAATCATCACAGATCAACAACAAATAGTGAGACTGTATTGATAGCACTAGATCATATCAAGGTCAATAATTATGTATCAAGCAACGAGAGTAGTAAGGATAACAACAAGGTAGTAAGGATAACAACAAGATAATTTATAGCATATTTATAATAAATCATGCACTACGAATAAGACATATATTAGCTAAGTACAAGAGTACCCACCTGGTATGATGCACGTCGAAATAACAATCCTCAATAAAATCCTCCGTATATAAAAGGATCAACAAATCAAGGTCCTGCAATTTAAAATAAACAACACCCACTAAATATAATTATATATTTAATATAACAATTTAACTCTATCAATAATAGTTATGATATGTTAAATCGTTATCAACCCTACTTACCCTATCTTAATCCAATTAAGATAATTCAACCTGATTAACCTAACCAAATCACAACTAACCCTCATTCTACACTTAATCTCAACTGGATTTAAAACTGACATAACCCAAATCCAATTAGATCCATAACCCAATTAAACTCATGCTAATTAAACACGAATTAATTTCATTTACCAATTCCAATCGGATCTAAAGTTTGATTAAAACTCATGCCCTACCAAACCACAATCAAAACTCAAAGCCACCAAAACACACAACAATAAGTGGATCCTAATTAGCACAACTCAACCATTAAATTAACCTAATCTAATCCACTTGAATTTAGTCTGGATCAGATCAACTACCATCAGGCCAATCACTAACCGATTTCCAACAGAACAAGAACATGCAATCTATAGTCTGAAAATCCCAACAACATCGATAAAATCCAACAAGCCCTGGTTCCACCGAATTTCACAGCAAAATCAGATTGAATCGATGGTGAGATCATCTACATTTGAAACATCTCCAAACTCCAATTGGTTCCCAAACAAAAACACCTAACAAAATTCATAGCAAACTCATCCTAGATAAAATCCAATGTCACCGAACTCAACAACATAGAACGAGCCACGAACAGATTAGAACCAAAATCCACTAATCTGGCAAGAACTAGCAAAACTCTAATTCTAGCACATAAAAATCTACCTAGCAACAAATCTGAACCCCCTTTATTCACTCATTTGATTGCCCTTATCTCCCCCATAAGCACCCAAGAATGATTTGAGATGGAATAGGGAGGAGTACCTGATAGAAAAGGTGTAACCCTCTGCCTCTCGAAAACTACGTCAGTTCCCAAGTCTTGGAAGGTTGGCTGAAGCTGGCCAAGGATTTACTCTATCTTCGCTAGCGATCGAAGAGAATGATAGGACGAAGAACCGGAGCGCCAATTGATGAGAGGAGGGAGGTTGAATCTTCTTCGGCATTAATGCTAATGGAAGCGGTGCGGTGGCGCTGAGATTCTCCACGCAGGCAATAATGGCAGAGGACGGTGGCGGCGCTGATCTTCTCCACGCGGGCAGCAATGGCAGGGCAAACTCGTGACCGATATGTCTTTAGGCAAAGAAGGCAAGGCAAGCTCGCAGCTAGGGTTTCGCCCACTCCTTCTTCCACCTCATGGCGGTCGACGAAGGGCGCGGCGGAGCAGGGGAGCGTGCGAGCGGCGGCGAACGCGCAGGTTAGGAAGACTATAAATCGCCACTTTTATCGCGCGATTCATGTTATAATTTATAATGAGGAGCTACCATAACCTTTTAAACTAGGATTAGGGTTTTGGGCTAATCGGACCACGCGGTGCGATTAAGGCTTGGCTGAACCAGCTTATAACCTAAGGTTTACTATAGAAATTGAACTGGTTACTATAGCAAACCGGGTTCAAAACAAAATCATTTGGTTTACTAATCCAACGACTCCTGATTTGACCCAAACTAGTTTTGTTAATTTCGTCTTCACAAGACGAAGCTCCTCATCTCTTCTGTTTTGCCAAAACCCCCTCTATCATGAACTAAATCAAGTTAGTTCAATTTTGATTCAAAATTGAATTATTTGGTTCACTAACCAAATGACCTCTGATTTAAACGAAATCAGTTTCGTTCATTTCGTCTTCGCAAGACGAGTTCCATTCTCCCCCACTAATAAAAATTTCTTGTATCTTACAAAAGGTCCCCACATGAATCTAGATAGACATGACTCTGATATCAATTTTTAAGACCGATGTAATCAACATGTCTCCATAATGGTATGATATTGTCCACTTTGAGTCTAAACCTTCATGGTTTTATTTTTGAGCTCCACCTAAAAGGTTTCATCCCAATAAAGATATCTTCCATTTTATAAACCTATGATCTTTTTTCATATATTTTCAATGTGAGACTTTGATTGTATCCCAACATCTTAGAATCGACTCAAACTAGAACTAGTGTATTCTTTGTAACCTCCTAAGTTTGGCCATGCTAAGATTTCTAATTGTGAATATTGTATGACCATGAGTGAGTTTAACCAAAACTCAATGATGGCCTTCGCCACCTCAAACCTGACTCAAACTAAGATTAGTTCGTTCCTTGCATTATCCTATGTGTCACTATACCTATTAATCTTAGTTGTAGGCTTATTTAGTATCCTATGAGTTTTTGAAAATTATCAAGGTTGATTGTATTTTTCTATTGTAGGACATTGAAGAATAAACATTATCTTCGGGAAGGAGGATGCAAATATTCAATTTGGAGAAGAAGTTAATTTGGATGAGTGTGTTGGGATACTTTATAGGATTTTTTCCCGGAGCTTCCACAAAGGGAGGGTCTAATCAAGACTACATTTCCCTAAAAGACAAGACACACTAGTTTTATTATTAGTAACCCCTTTGCTTTATTCTTGAGCATACAAGAAATATTATATTAGGAGGTTGCTAGTAAATATATTTAAGAACTAGATTTTGAAGTTCGTTGTTAAGTCAAAGTTGTAATTACTAGTGTCTCTATTCACCACATCACTAGATTGAGATGCCAATATAATATTGATAATACCCATATTTATATTTAGATTAGTAAATAGGTGTTGTTCCTCTCTAATTGTAATTCAACAGAGTCAATGAAAGAAAGCACTTCATCATAAATATGATCTCCCTGCTCAAGTTATTCAAAATAATAGTTCCATTTATTTTAAAAAACTTATAATTATAACTAACTAGATTTATATAAATTGTCAAAATTTTAAAAACCCATGAGATGCAATCAAACTTTGAAATTTAGATTTGAGGATATGATCAAACTCATGATGTGGTAAGGAACTCACTCATCATAATTTGAGTCGATTTTGAGGTGGCTAGGGTCATCAACAAATTTTGATCAAAATTCACTAATAGATGTACAATGTCTGAAAATAGGATTATTGTGTGTCGTTACACTCAGGATGCTCTAAGAAATGCATTGATCCTAATTTTGATTGAATTTGATCAGCTAAAAGCCATCAATGATTTTTTTAAAACTCACTAATGACTGTATAATGTCCAAAATTTAAAATTTTAGACATGGTCAAACTCAAGTTGCTGCAAGGAAGTCGATGGTGGTATCTTAGAATGGGTAGATAAGCCTAGGTCCTTCAGTGAGTTTATGTCAAAAGTATTGAATACTGTAAATTTTAGAAACTCATAAGATGCAATCCAGACTTTGAAATTTAGGTTTAAGGATATCATAAGAGTCAAGAGGCTATAAAGAAGGCACTAGTTCTGATTTAAGTCGATTCTGAGGTGGCTAGGTCCATGAGTGAGTTTTAGCCAAAACTCATTCATGGTTGTACAATGTGTAGAAACAGGAATATTATGCATCATTACACTTAGAAGTCTCTAAGAAATGCATTGGTCATAGTCTTGATTGAAGTTGATATGCCAAAAGTCATTATTGAGTTTTGACCAAAATCACTTATGATCGTATAATATCCAAAACCTGAAATTTTGGACACTGTCAAACTTACAAGGTTGCAAGGAAGGCAATGGAGGTGTCTTAAAGTTTGTGCCAAAAGTACTAAGACTGTAGATTTCAAAAATCCATAGGATATAATCTAGGCTATAGGCTATGAAATTTAGATTTAAATATGAGGCGGCTAGGATCATCAATGAATTTTGATAAAAACTCATTGATAACCTTAAACGTCGAAATTAAACGAACTGACATTTTAAAAAACAAATGAGTCTTAGTAACAAATACATGTCAATTTTGATTGAATATGATAAGACTATGAGTACTAATTGTATAAAATTTTTGATAAAAAAAAAAGAAAAGAGAGATAAAGAAGTTGGGTGCTCAAAATATGATAAGGCTACGAGACCTATAGAAGTTGGCCTTTGAATATTTTAACCGTCCGAATAGAATTTAAGGCGGCAAAAGAATAACAATTGCATGATCAATAATTTTTTTAGGGATGCGTATAAATTTTACCTTGCAGAAGATTCGATGACTCGCATGCTCGTGGTTGTTTGGACGATTACATGTTTTATACGTCGACTACGTCAACAATATTACGAAAATATCATGTGTAAATTAAAGAATAAAAATATATAGTGCATAATTTGGATGATAATAATAAAAGTTAAGAGTATGAAACACCATAACACTATTGTTTTCCTCTGCGAGTACAGCCATGAGAAACACGAGTGCGTCACACAGAATGCTACAACTTCCAGACCCCCAAGAACTATAACTGCATAAGGCCTCGGGACCAACATGAGAGAGAGAGAGAGAGACCAAGGCCATTGTATCTCTCTTGTACCGTCTCAGCCACCAACCCACCCCTCAAGCTGCAGGGGCAACGGCAACTGAGATAATCCCAAGCCAATGATAGAACCATGCAAACTTAGCTCCATCTCCGAATGGAAGATATTATCACCATAGAAGCTGGATTACGCAATTATTGTGGGGGTTTCTTTGGAAAGTATAACTAGACAAGATGCAAGTCCAGCACCAAGCTCCATAGATTAACAGCTACCGTAGTCTAAAACACTGCGAGAAGGCTTCAGAAACAAGTAATGGATATTCAAGGTAAATCTCATCGGCTTGGAGTTTTGTCATGCTTGAAGATTCTCTAAGGCAAGATCACGCCACTCATCTTTTTCAGCTTGCTGACTTTCCTGATCTGAAATTTAAAGGAGGAAATCAACACGATGACACAGCAAAATCAATTGACATCAGATATTAGCATAAGTACATTATGAAGACCAATAAAATCTAATTGTTCCATGCCACCATTTCTAGATTGTTCAACGGGCTTGATTTCTGGTGTATTCTGAGCGCCAGAAAGGAATTTAAATTTAAGCACACTGAATCCTAGTTTCCAATTCGAACTACAATGTTGTACAGTTAGGAAAAGAAAAATGATACGCTACATGAAAAATGTAGTATGAAACTCAACATGACACACTCAACTGCATGGATGTGGATTCCACTGCATGGATATGAGACCCACTGCATAGAATGTGTCATGTTGAATTTCATGTTACATTTTTCATGTAATGTATCATTGCTCTTAGGAAAAACAGTATTATACAAATTGTAATAGATAGTTCAAACGGTCAACAACTCAACAGAAGACTAAGCTAAGCTAATCAAAGTCAAAGTTGCAATGATGTTGGATGGTTGCAAAGAATAAGCAGGAAGCATGTTCTTGAATGTGTTTTACAATTTTTGATCCTCCATTTAAATGTTGAAAAACTTACAATGATATTATGTTATCTCTGTTAAGACTAATGAGACCAGCAATAGGAGAGAGTGAATAGCGATCATCGATTTGCAAGTGCAATTTTATAAAGCAAAATCTCGAACACAGTTAGCACAGAGGAATAAACATAAACAAGAAATACACTTACACAATTGTGAACACAGATTTACGTGGTTCAACAATTTCAGACTCCTATTCCACAGCATATGATCTGTCGGTGGATCGCTCCAACACCACTATTTTTCTCCTTTTTGGAACTCTTCTAAAAGTAGAGAAACCTTTTATAAGCACAACAGAATCAGTTTACAAAAAGACCTTTAGTATAAGGGAGAAGTTCCAATAAAACTTAGCCAATCTTATTTTCATCAGCCTTCAAGTCTCCACGGACATCTCTTTTTATGTCTTTCAATCCTTCAATGTCAATTTTTGTCTACCACCTATTAGTCGACTAGTTTGCACCATCAATAGATTGCTCCTTCATGATTCGATCAATATCATGCAGCAACGGCTACTTTTTACTCATCAGGTCGCCAATTAGTCATTACCATCAATCAATTGCTCGCCATTTTTTAACTCCACATTCAACTCTACCACAAATAAAAACATTCTATTCGTTAGCTCCTAGGACCCCAATCAACTTGATTCCACATCAGTACACTATCCCAAACCACAAACTCTAACTTACCGCAACTTCAAAATTTTAGTTTATCACTTGACTACTTGGTTCACTGGATTCCACACCAATCGATTGATCAAACCTCAAACCCACAATCAATTTAGGAAATTAGGTGACTACGCCCACTTCTAGGTTGAGTTCGCCTATATTGAGTTTTACCCTCATCTTTATGGATATATGTCACTTAACACTCACAACTCACCATAATGCTACTCGACTTTACATTTGACCATCTCACGTCAAATCATATGTCACTCGGATACACCCGAGCCCTTGACCCTTCCACATGTCATTCTTCATGCCTCTTGCCAACGTAGTTGACCTCCAACAATTGTTGTCCTTGTTCCCTCGATGCTCCTTATCCTAATCCCTTGGTTTGTCTTATGCAACTTTTTTTTATCACTTATGGGCCTTGAACCATTGAGCTGCAAACCTAGTCGCGCTAAGTCCAGACTCCAGAGTTTCTCCAACACAATCTCAATGCTCCTTGTCCTGCGTTTCCTCATATGTCTCATATTATCCTTCTCTAATCTCATTGGACCTTCAAGCCACTGCGCGTGCTACCTTGACCTCATCGAACCATGAGCTATCCAAGCTCCATTTGTGTTCCTATAATTCCCTGCACACTCAAATACACATTAAATACATTGCCAAGACTTAACTTGTATCCTTTGCTCAAACATCAGAATCTAAAGTAGTACGAATATGATTGCACCAACAATCTCCTTTATGAATTAGAAGTAAGCTTAACTATTATCTTTCAAGAGAGAAAAGTTGAATTTTTCATTAGTAAAATTAAAACATTTCTAAGAAATGTTGAAAATTTTAATCTTTTTAATATGTTAAAGGGGAAGAAATGGTAATGTAACCAAAAGTGTAACTTAAAAGGTTTGATATTGAGCAAAGGTTCAAGTTAAATTATATTATGATTATTGATATGAAGTGTCAAATGTGCAAGTATTGATTACTTGACATAGATATTACAAGTGCAATAATGTAAATTTTGGCTAGTGAAGGATAACTAGATACTTGACAGTGGAGACAAGGTCTATTTTGGCATACAAGAGATAGAAGCAAGGCTTCTTGGCACTCGAAATCCTGAAGGGGATCCTTTTGGCATATAACTTCAGGTGAAGTTGAGAGTTGAGTGTAATTGTACAAAGGGTTATCCGTGCAACTAAACAAAGCAAGACTTCATTCTGTTGTAAAATGGCGAATTAAGTCGACCGATAAGCCAATGGAAAGGATTATTCTATTACAATGCTTTATAATCTAGAAGTTTTTGCAACTGACGACATATTCAGTTGACTGGAGCTACCATTGTGGCAAAGAAAGCTAGTCATGATTAGTAATAGGAAACAATAACTAAATTAGCACTAGGAAAAAATGAAGATTAAATGAAAGCAGGTTTGATGGCACAAAGGTTTTAAAAGGGTACGTGGTCATATGGCTTACAAGTAACTTGTGTATTAAAACCAACAAATACCAGAGTATCAAACACTAACCAGAAGAATATACCTATATGATAAGTTTGTTATAGAATGGGCTCGTGTTGGAAATTCTGACCAGGCGACAAATTTTTCAGGAAGAGGTTTTCAAACTCCAAAAAATAACATTCCTGAAACCTTGACATTTGGAAAATAATAATTACATCGTAATCTGAATAACAGTTTAATCAGAATGTACATTTTCCGAAAACTCAAAATATAGACCATCTAAAATGAGATAATGGTATAATAACCATCAACCCAAGATGTGTTTACTTTCTTGATTCCTGTTATAATAAATAGATATTTAGGTACATATCCACCTCTACTTTGTTTGTTGTTAACAATGCAAGATGTGTCTGGACATCCACCTCGACATTTTCTTTTTTTTTTTTTTTTGTTAATCCAGGTTTCCAGGCTTCGCCCGACTAATCTTGGAGATAAACTATCTTCCCCTAGTTTGTGGTAAATCTAGAAAGAAAAGTGCACATCAAGCAACCCATTCCCTGTTTTGTTAAATGAGAAATTCCATGTATCTAATATGTTCTGGAGTCTATTTTGGATGTCAGTTGTAAAATAGTCATACTATCATCAAGTACGGAAATCGTAAAAAAAAAAACTAATTTTGGGGGAAAGATGAAGCAACTATATGAATCCAAACTGGTGCTGAAAAAAAGATTATATTGTTAAGGTTTGCTTACGCAAGTCTTCAGCATCATCTGTCTTGGCAGCCATTACAGAAGGCAGAGGGATATCTGAAATGTACAAAACAAATATGAAGAAAATCAGAGGGTGTGAGAAAACGCGAGATGAGGTGTGAGGTGTGGGAAGGAAGCATCACCGTCGTCGGGGAGGGTATCACGCATCCACTCGTCGTCAACGATGTCGATGAGTATGCCCATGCTCAGTCTCATCTGCTGCTCCGCCATCTCCGTCAACGCCTTGATTATTTCGTCCTTTGTTTGGTCGCTTTAGGGCAGGCCACGAATGATATTGAATCATCAAAACACATTTGAAATTTGTAAATTACTAAATCTTTCATTACAACTTCAAATTTATCAAGTACATTGAATTTTAATAGTTAAAATTAATCAAGACATGAATTAATTCCTAAACATATAATAAATTTAATAATGATTTTATTTTGTCACTTTAATTATTAAAAAGTATAAAATCAAAATAGATTTTAAGTCTATAAATAAAATTTTAAAGTATCATAAAAGCAATGATAGGCTCACATGATTATTGTGCAGTAGAAATCAAAAATAATTAAAGAAAGCAAAACAAATAATACTAAGACAAATACTTTACATATTTTAGAATCTCCAGTTAGTATTTCATGACCTATGACTTTTAGGTGAATAATTCCTCACTATCTGCTATCTTTCTTCTTCTCATAAACCTTTTGAAAATATAAATATCTTATGCATTTCTTACAAGATTTGAGATTAAGTACAAAGAATAATAGAATAAATGAAAACAAAATGAAACACAAGAGTGTTGGACAAGAATCAAAAGATTAAACATTTTCAGTAATCTTCCCACTATTGCTCCCTTGACCTATATTTATAGACAAACTTTTTAGCTTGCTTTCGACCTTCAATTTCTAACCCTAGATCAATTAATCCATGCTTTTAAACTATTGACTTGATTACTTCAACCTTTTGTGTTACATCAGTAACCTCAACCAACTAAAGTGTGCCATTAGTTGACTAATCAATAATAGCTCATAGGTTGGCCTATCAATGGCGCTCTTTCAGGATTTCTATTAATTAATTTGACCGGCACCACTAGTCAACTAATTGTGCATCAATAGATTGATCAATTGAGTGATTCGTGAATAGAAATGTTCGAGCCTAAATCGACAACTAATCGAGTCAAATTCTAGTCAATTGAAAGACACTTTCAGTCGATTGAATCCTCGGCACAAACCATGTCTAGGGTCAAGCCCCTTCCCAAGTCGAGTCCCACTTGTAACCCATTATATAGGTGCACTCGACTCTTCTTCACATTAGTTACTTGCTATCAATATGTTCCACCTCTAGATTTCATATGCCAAAAAACCTCACTTCAGGGCTTTGGTGCCAAGAGACCTTATCATTTAGTCCTTCTTGTTCCTCCAAGACTTTAATCCTTCAAGTATCCAATCCTCAATCTACCTAAACTTTTAACTTGCTAAGAATCTGATCCTTGACCAACTTGGCTTCTACTTGTTAATTATTTAGTCCTTGACTTACTTGGACTTTCACTATTGCTCCTATAATATAAAATATTAAATAACTTTCACCAATACACTTAACATACTATATAAATAATAACAATATAAAACATCGAAACCACAAGTATAAGGGCATGATTGCACCAACATAAATTATTTTAATATAGTTAACTATCGATATAAGAACATATTGATGTATTTCTACTATCAAAATGATAATTAGTGCTTTGATAAATTTATTCAAACCACTATTTTTTATTTTGGCCAATAAAAAGGTTAATAAGATATTTTGACTAAAATAGATGAATAATCATTCAACAATTTCATTTTGAAGCTCTAAAGAGTATAGTCATAGGTTAGGTTTGGCATAATAAAGATATTTAAGGTTAGATATTGAACAAGAAAAATATTAAATGTGACATAGAACATGAAGAGAAAACAAACAAATTGAACCCTTTTGATAGAAAATCAAATCATACATTTGGCAAGAACATCATTTTAAAGAATTCAAGAAATCACTTCATCTAGTCTTATCACCATTACTCCCTTAGTGAAATTTCATTATAGGAATGATGCCAAAATGAAAAGATTTTGCATGAAGCTTCTAACTTGTTTGATTAAAATTTCTAAACAAATTTATCATTCATCTCTATTGAAAATTAGTTTTCGTAATCAATTGGTCGAACAGGGATATGGATGACTACTTTGTGAGTACCCCATTGTGAACCAATTTCTTATGTGAATGAGAAATTAGTATCTAAAGTTATTCAAGCATTGAAGGGTTAATCTGATTTAATCAGATGAGACATTAACTTGAACATGAGTGTGATCTAAGATTTAAAATATCGAGCCGTACTGAAGTTTCAATATTGGACGGAATGATATAGTTTCGGTACTGTATCATAGCGTGCCGATATAGTTTCAATATTTTTAAAATATAAAATATATTAACTAAAATAAAAAAGTTAATCTAAATATTTAAAAATAAAAAATAAATTTTTTTAAAAAAAATAATAGGATAATTTTACGAGACTTTAATTAAGTCTATTTAACATATCCCAACTATAATTAGGAGTTGATTATTAAAACTTAAGTTAAAAAAAACATGACCGCGATTGGGCAGGCATGACCGATGGGCATGCGCGGCCTGCGCAATGCCTCCGGATGGTATCCTGGCCAGAACGCTGATACCGGTGCTAGTCCTATGGCAGATCGAAATTTTTTGTTCCAATACCGGTGCCAGCAATACGGCTCGAGCTTTCAATCTTTGATGTGATCCATGGATGTACAAGAATGCTAACTCAAGCACGTGCAAATATCAATTTTCATAGGACCAATAATATGGGTGTGATGTGGGTTGTAAACTCGTGATAGTCAAAATCCCAAAATCTGACCAAGAATAAAGAATTTACTATATCTAAATTTCGTTACTAGTAGAAAGATATATCCCATTGGTACTAAATCACAAGCTGAACTGTTTTACTGTATCTGCATGCAACTTTACTCTTTATAATGCGCGTGCAGATTGCAGAATACAGATCTACCAGTGGAAGAAACGATGGACTACCTCAAAGGTCTGATTGACTATCTACCAGGCAAAGAAAGGAAAGCATATCAGATTCCATATTTACAGCAAATCTTAAGATCATTGAAGATCTTCAACTTCAAAATGAAGAGATCAAAATTACCTTTAAACCCTCCCCTTCCCCTTCCCCTTCCCCAGAAAAAAAAAAGCCCTGCAAAATCTCCTGCAGATCGCATATTGTTCCCTTCTAAAAAGACGAAGGACCACAAGTTTTCGCATTTATTCCATACGAATAGCAACAAAGATCTTTGAAATTGTTAGAAGGATCCAACCAGAATCTCTGTTTACCACAAGGAATGCATAGATTGTCACAAAAACTAAAACTTCAGACACGCGCTCGAAGAAAAAAAAGTGAACAGCGAGAAAGAAACTAGGAAATCCAACGATCTAGCAAAGGAACCACTAACCGATCGATTACAGTGGATACCATATTCAAAGAAACAGAGATTGTGGTTTAATCAGAGAAACAAATACGCCGATCTTGTCAGGAAACCACAATCCATCAATAAACACAAGCAGCAAACCTAAAAATGCCATAAAATTTCCAGTTTTCAGAGGTGTCAAGAGATCTCACCAAATCGACTACGGATCCCTGGATCAGCTCTCGATCTTGCACGCGCAAACACGCACAGCACACTCAACCGCCGCTCTGCCTGTGAATCTCCAATCTACCACTTGTCCAGTCGCCCTAGTCCCGCTGATCAACGGCCTACCGAAGGCAAAGGGTCTTCCTTCCTCCCTTCCCTTCCCTTCCCTTCCCTTCGCTTGTGCAGTGCACCGCTTAATTATTGGTTTAGCCGCAATTTACTGAACCGTGCAGCCGGTTTCTATAATGCCAAAAAACATACGTATACGTAATTATTTTTTATTATAATCCCCTTCGCGCTCATTCACTAATAATCTATTGTTATTAATGGGTGCACTAATTGATTTTTAATTTATTATGTTTAATTTATGATCAGTATTTTATAACTCATCGATCTTATTATATAATTCTTTAAATATTTTTAAGTTATATTAATTTTAAAAATTTACAATTATCTGAGAACACAATTATATTTAAGATAAAGTAAGAAGTATATATAATAAATTTAATTTAAAGTATTTTTAAAATATCTAAAACTATTAAAATCATTTTAAATTAGGACCATGATACTTTAGGGAGCTTCTTGAGTGTATTTATATCTTCTAACTTAGATTACACTATCTAAATTGAGAAATGTAAATTATTAAAATTTTTATAACCTTAAAATAATTTGATACAAACTCATTAAAAAATCTAGGTGTGTCATACTTATTAATCAATACCACTAAGGGTGCGTTTGGTTGGGGGTCATCCATGATTACCTTAGTTATGTGATTGATTACCAAGTAATCACATAACCAAGGTTATAGGGAATAAAACATAAACTAATATTGTTTGGTTTAATCCTAGGTAATAAGATAAAACCTTGTTTGTTTGAAGGTTTTAACATATTACTTACTTTAACATTTACTATATTATCCCTAGTTCAATTATAATCAATTTTTACAACTAAATTAATTTAATATTTAATTATTTTTAAAATTAAATTAAATTATTAATTATAATATATATATATATTATATATTACCCCTAGTTTTTTTTTTGTTTCTTTTCGGTTTTTGAAAGAAAAAAAATGGAAAACCAACAACAAATTTTTTAACCTCATTCTTAATTTTGTACTTTTAGTCTAAAGACTCCCCAATTCCTTAATCATTTTCTTCATACTACACACATTATATAGCAAATAGATAAGGCTATTCATGATAAAATTCTAGCAGAGGAACTTGAGTGGTTCCATACATCCATAGCATTGGTTTCATGTTTTACTGATTTATGAGTTTCCTCCGTCGAAAATCTCGAGCAAGATTCAATGTGATCAAACAGAATAGCAAGATTCAATGGTATAAACATCAAATCCAAGTCTGCAAATTTATCTAAACAAGGTGAAGATGAATATGAGCAAGTATCCTTCCTAGCTCAAAAGCCACCAAAAATCAATTTAGATTATCCATACATGACACTCGTGTAAGAACAGTTTGTCACTTCATTGCGGAAGAACAGTTTGTCACTTTTTTTGTCAAACAAAAACAAATCAGATAAGAAAAAAGAGAGAAAGAGATTAAAATGAAAAGAGTGAACTTTAATGAAAAAAGGCATCATAACTGAAATCAAATGCAAACTTCATTTAATTGTGAATGAAAGAAAAAGAAATCATGAAGTACCTCAAAAAAAAAAAAACTCGAAAGGGCGTAAAAAAAAGTATCGAAAAATGTCGACGGAATGATGAATATAGAAAGCAAAGAGATGTGGGCAGCATAGCGAGCCCAAAACCCACAAGAAGAGCAGTGGCTTTCTGTGATGCCGCTTTTGATCTGCGATCTTCTACTTTTAACAGGATTTGGAGTGGATACGAGTTGTCTCGTCTCTAGAAACCCCAAAGCAGCGGAAAAACGAAGGCGGAAGAAGAAGAAGAAATCTCCTGGAGCCGTCTCCCAATCTGCCGAGAGAGAAAGATCGGAATCTTTCCAGGGAAGTAGAGGAGGGCGTAGGAGTACATGAGGTTGGAGGCAGAGATGAGGAGGCCGAGGGAGAGGTAGATGAGGGCGAGGTCACCGCGGATGGGAGTCGGGTTTCGCTTGTGGAGGATTTCGCCGTAGGCAAGGGTAATTTTGTAAAGAAAATTACCTTAACCCCGGAATCAAGAAAAACCTAAGTTTTCTTTGGTTTTCCGATTCCGGGTTGGATGCCCTCTTTTGTTGACGTATGCTGACGTGTTGGACATGAAGCATTACTTGGGAATCACTGATTACCTAAACCAAACAAGGTTTTAGTTGATAACTTTGGATGGATAACCAAGGTAATCATGGATGACCCCCAACCAAACGCACCCTAAATGATTTCTAAGAATCCCTGATTCAGACCATATCAATATTTTAAAATTTTAAATATTATAGGATTATTAATGAGTTTTGGCCAAAAATAATGATCTTAGAAACTTCATACTTACTTCAAATCAGGACTATTACACTTTTGTGAGGCTTCTAAGTGTAATCATATTCTCAGACCTCGATTCCACAACCTAAATTGAGAAATATAAGTTTTAAAATATTTACAACTTTAAGACAATTTGATATAAGCTCATTAAAAGACATAAGTTTGTCATACTTATTCATTAACACCGCCAAAGAATTTCTACAACTCACTTAGTTCATACCATGTTAAAATTTTAAATTCTAGATATTATAAGTTCATCAATGAGTTTTGATTAAAAATACATTGATGACCTTAAGAACCTTACAATCATTTCAAACTAGGACCAGTACATTCATAGGAGTCTCATGAATATAACTATGCCCTCAGACTTAAATTTTACAACATAGTTTGAGAGATGTGGATTTTGAAATCTTCACAACCTTCAAATAATTTGACACAATATCTCATTAAAGGGCATAAGCCTATCATACTTACTCACTAACACCACTAAAAGGTTCCTAGGAATTCAGATCATACAAGATTTTAAAATTTTGGACAATGTAGGATCATCAACGAGTTTTAGCCAAAAACTTATTGATGGACTTAGGAACCTCTAAATCACTTCAAATTAGGACCATTATACTCTTTGGAGTCTCCTGAGTGTAACCATATCCTTAAACCTAAATTTCACTACTTAAATTTGTTAGATTTGAGAGGTGTCGTAAGACAATCGCCTTACAATTATACTATTTATTGAATAAATAATAATTCACTATTTGAGTACACATTTTCTATGTATTTGATTGGATCTTAAACTCAATTACTGAATATCTGCAATACGATTCATAACATCAGAGAATTTATGATTGGATCACAACTAGTGAGTATCTCTACATGTGCAATTATGAATGTATTGAAATTATCCCTAGTCGAGAAATTGATGAGCACGGATGTCATCGATCCTATCGAGACTAGCACGTTTTGAACTCCTTGGTTAACCAAGTAGCTGATCTTGCTAGCTGAAAACATTGGATGTTGAGAGTTAAACATAGATACTGGTTAAAGGTAACTAATTCATTGGAGTGACCTACCTTGAGACTTCATATGATTTTATACAAATGTCAATGAAGATCTCAATGCAGCTTAAGTACGAGTTTCTTTTGACTTGCGATATTCAAGTCGCCTTGATCATAGAGACTTATACTTTGACATCTTAAGCAAACATCTCCGAGGAGAGGTGGACCCGAGATGATTGGGTATAAGTCAAAGTGTCCGAAGATGTTTGAATAGCTCATAGAGGATTCATCGCTCCTTGAAAAGGAGACGTATACCCTACGATCGCTTGTCAAGATTGTTACTAAAAGTCTTTGGCCAAAGTATTATATGTCAAGAGTACGACACTCTTGGACACATGTACAAATAACTTGAATCCACAGGATAAGAAAGCAGCTTACGCTAGGTGTGACGTAGTCAACCTAGTGAGAGCCAACACATGTAGATCATGTCCTGAACCAAGCGGGTATAAGACGGTGAAAGGAACGAGACACGTTTAATTGGAGTTGCTGAAAGGTTTAGAAATGTTCTGGAATCAATCGTTGATTTTTTGATTAATTGGGGATCATGATATACTACTAGGTGTCACTCATGATCGTTCCGTAATTAATGATTAATTACGGACGACCAACATAATCGGGAACCTATTCACATGCACCACAAGTTCTTCGAATGACTTACAACGAGTTTGAGAATTTGATTCTCAGATCGAGAGAAATAAAGTCTAGTTGAACCAGACAAAGGATAAATGATGGAATTTATCTCATGAAAAACAAAATGAACAAAATTAATTTCGTTCAAATCAGAGGTCGTTTGGTTAGTGAACCAATCAATTTGATTTTAAATCAAAATTAAATCAACTTAGTTTGGTTCATAATAGAAGATGTTTTGCCAAATGGTAGAGATGAGAAGATTCGTCTTGCGAAGATGAATTGAACAAAATTGATTTAAGTCAAATCAGAATTTATCTTGTTAATGAACCATGCAATTTAGTTTTGAACCCAGTTTGCTATAATAAACTCTAAATTAAACTGGTCCAGTACGTTTTGGTTTTCTCCGATTCAAACAATTTGGGGTTTTCAAGTTTTCAGGTTTTCTCTTCTCCACTCGTGTCGCAAACCCTAAAGAAGTCGCACTGTAGCATCTCAAAAAAAAATCGCGCCCCTATTTTTCTTCTTCCGATGGCGCGCCGCCCTCCGCCGTTTCCCCTGTCACGCCCCGGAAGATAGCTACCCGAAAAATTTCGACAGCATTTCCCCTGTAACAATTCACTTTCCCTGAATACAAATATCATAAAGCTTACATGGCCATAATAAAGCTTACACGACCACAATCCACACATGTCAAAAATATGTAATAAGCACTAAAACAATGTGAATAAGGTACATAACCAGTAAATATAACATGTACCACAAAACCAAAGCATGAATACGACGATCCACATGGTATAAAAACAAGTTCTGAAAACATAGACACTAATAATGTAAACAAAATCAAAATAGTCTAATGCAACTCAATGAGGAACTAGCAGCACGACTCTCTAGACAAACGTCAACCTGAAAAGAATATAATCAACTGGATGAGTTCAAGGAACTCAGCGGATATATAACAAATATGTACAATAAGCTATCTATTAGTAATAATCATGCCTGTACAGTAAGAAATACACACTGAAACTACGAAAAAGTTGTACATACTAGAATCATCTATACTAACACAATGGCACGAACCCTTCAACAGATGCAAGGCCGCCAAATCAAATGCATAAGTCCTTCTGTATGTGCATGTCAAACATATGCATCAAACAAATGCAGCAAGCAATAATAAATGTAATTTATGCAATATGCACATGATGCAATGACATAGTCACCCCTGACGCCAGCCAGCCACCGTCACCGACAATGGTGAGGTCGAGTGGTTAGGGCTATGACAACTGTGTACTCTGCCGTCACTTGATCCTGAGTGACCGAGTGGACAAAATGCTGATGGAGTACACCTATCCTCCTATCCCAAGTCACATGGGGGAGCAACACTCTCATCTCCTCGTCTCATAGTACAAAGGAGGGATCCCTGTAATGCTACTACGCTGTGGCACCACTGCCTCTGAGCGACCGAGCGAAGCCTTGACAGAGCAACTGCACACACCCTTCTGATGTACCACTAACCTGTGAGTGGCAGTGTGTGCAGATCATGTAACTAGCAACGGACTCAGACTATAAAGGAGCAGATAATCGCTAATATGCAATCATGCAAGGATAGTGCATGACAGTACTAATGTGTGTAATAACTACCCATCTATGCCTAGTAAGGAAATAATATATCACTACTCTGATAAACATATATTATATAAATATGATATGGAACCTAAACCAGTAATAGATAAAAATGATCTACAACATGGAACAATGTAGTAACATACTAGGTAGATATAAAAGCATAAAATTATTGCTAGCTATAGTAAACTATACACATCAAATGATATATCTAAAAGATAAGTCAAGATACCTGCCTTCCAAAAGTAGTCGGTGTCCTAAAAGAAAACCTCCATCCAGAAATTCTGGTTCAATGTCCTGTAATTAGAATAAACAACAATACAATGCTTACTAATATAATACTGTATTAAATTAACATTAATTAAATCTCATATTAGTTGATAAATCCAATTAAACTAATCAACTCCCCAACACTGGATCATTCCAACCAACAGACCAGTACATTATCTGATCCAAATCTAATTCTAACCGGATCTAAACCGACCTAATCAATTAATACGACTTAACCACTTAACCAATTAGTTCAACTAATCCTCATAACCAACCAAACAACTAAGTAGTAAATAACAGCACAACCTACAAGACACATTCATGTTGTTTATTCTAGATGTTAAGATTATTAAGCAGAAACTAAGAAAATCCACTATTTTAGTATTTAAATCTACATATTCAAATAATGAACAATACACAGTACAGACAGTTATTGTAGTTTCTTTCCTGTACCAATACATCTCATTATATGTGGTCAAACTATAGCATTGCATAGAGATTGATGGAAGGATAAGATCCACGTAGCTTATCTCCAAAAGTTGAGACTAATATGCCCTGACTATTATGATGATTATTTAGCAAATGCCCAAGATAACATCATTATTATTGCAAAAGCACAAGTAATTCTTAACACAGAATCAGAAGTGGATTTGTGTTTATATTTCATGTTTCTAAAAGTTTGAGATTCAAAGACACATATGAGAACCAGATTAGATGGTCAACCATTGCAACTTTTCGGATCAAAACACCTCAATGACCAAAACGCTCTAGCTAGAACCATAGCAAACTCAAAACCCAAATGGAAACAATACCTCACCTGAGCCCCCTTTGCTCTCTACGAGGGAGGCGGCGGCGCTGAGGGTTGCGAATGCCGAGATCCAAACATGAGGGCAGCGATGCGACGCTAAGGGTTGCAGCTAGGGCTCAGAGGAGAGGGAGAGGGAGAGGAAGAGGGAGAGGTGTCAGCTTCTCAAGAGAAGAAGAGGAAGCGAGGCATCGTGGTCGGGCTAAAGAAGAAGATCGCGTCGGGCTAAGAGGAGGAGTATGGTCCGCGGAAGAAGAAAATCGCAAGGGGGGGGGGGGAGTTATCGGAATGCGAGTAGACCAAAATGTCGTCGATGAAGACGACCATGAACTGATCGAGATAATCCAAGAAGATGCGGTTCATCAAATCCATAAATACCACTGGAGCATTGGTAAGCCTAAATGGCATTACCAAAAACTCATAATGTCCGTATCTGGTGCGGAATGCTGTCTTCTGAACATCAGAATCCTTGACTCTCAGCTGATGATATTAGGACTGCAGATCAATCTTAGAATACACTGATGTACCCCTGAGCTAATCGAACAAATCCTCAATCCATGGCAAGGGATACTTGTCTGACGGTCACTGCATTCAGCTGTCTATAATCAATCAATAACCTTAGAGTGTCATCCTTTTTCTTGACGAACAATACCGGAGAACCCCACGGAGATACACTAGGGCGAATGAAACCCCTATTCAACAACTCTTGGAGCTGGACCTTTAGCTCGTCCAACTCCTTCGGGGCTATACGGTAAGGTGCTTTCGATGTTAGCGCCGTCCCTGGAATCAGTTCAATAGAAAATTCTACTCGCCTTCGGGGAGGCAAACCTGGTAGCTCATCTGGAAATACATCCGGATACTCTCGGACTACTGGAACGTCTGAGAGTTGAGAACTACTGTCGTCATCACTGATCAGCGATAAGAGAAAACCCTGACAACCATATGACAGAAGCTTTTGAGCTTCAATTGCAGAAATGATCAATATTATGTTGCCCTGGATGCCAATGAAATCCCACGAGGGTTGGTTAGGAAGTCAGAACGTAACCGCCCTCGTCTGGCAATCAACCATGGCATGATAAACGGTCAACCAATCCATGCTGAGAATGACGTCAAACTCGATCATATCAAGAACCAGCAAGTCCACCGTGAGTATGGTGCTACCAAAATCTAATGGACATCCTTTGACCTCCTGAGTGACATCTATTGTATCACCAGATGGTAGGGATACCATCAACCGCTGTGGCCTAAGGGTAGGTAGTCTATCAATCTCTCTCATGAAAATTGAGAAATAAAGGAATAGGAACTCCCAATATCAACTAGCATATCAGCGGAAAATGAATAAAGTAAAATCGTACCGTGAAAAAATGAATCCGTTGGCTCACTGCGCATCCTCTCTAGTAAGTGCGTGGACTCATCCAGTCTCTGACGGGGATGTGGGTGGTAGCGCTGCCAGATGTTGCTGCGGCTGGACCTGGGTCTGCCACTGAGGTGGATAGTGGGGCGATGTCGGATACTGAACTAGAGGCTGATACGAAGATTGCGACTGATACTGCACCGGTGCCTAGGACTGCATTTGATACTGAACCAGTGGCTAGGACTATGACTGGTACTGAATCGGAGTCTGATATTGAGGTCTCGCAACAGAACTCTACGATACCGTAAGGGCACTGGAGTGCTCCTGTCCATACATGTCATATGCAGCTACTGCAGGGGGAGCTGCCCTCTGCTAGCGATGTGAAGATTGGACCTTCTGTCCCCCTCTCTGTGATCCCGTCTGACCAAACTATTCTCCCGGAATAGAAACTTTTAAAGACACATGCTGAGCCTTCAGCGAATAATCACGGCTCAAATGTCCGGGCAATTTACAATAATAGCAAATTGACTGTCGCAGGGAGCAGACTGATGTAATGTAATCTCTGGACCCACATTGGGTACAGTGAGTATCACTGGCGGACTGCCTCTGATCTTGTCGGGAAAACCGAAAGCGTCCTGATGAAGATTGTCCTGACTTCTAGGGCTTGCTCGATGCCCCAGAAGCAATCCAGCCTGACTCTCTACGATCGCCACGCTGTTGTCCTGTAGTCTGTGGCTGCTGAGTCTGTGTTAAACTCTGAGCTAGTTGCTTACTTCTCTTTCTATCCCCAAACGCCCTCTGCTGGGCAGACTCTATCAGCAGCGCTCTATCCAAGGCCTCGCGGTAGGAGGAAATGACTGAATCCTGCTATCTTCACCTGAAGATGTCCATCCAGCCCCTGGACAAACTGAAGCATACGGGACCTGTCCTCAGCGACTAACTCAGGACAAAATCTGGCTAGCCGATTAAAATCAGCATTGTATTCCATCATTGTGTGCCCTTTCTACTAAAGACTCTGAAATTCCTAACGGCGCGTCATCTGATATGACAGTGGGAAATACTGACTCTCAAAGATCTCCCTGAATCTCGCCCATGTAATGTGCTGCTCGCCTAGGATCGTACGCTGCGTGGCCCACCAGATCTCGGCCTCGTCCCGTAAATGAAAGGTAGCCAACTCTACCTTCTCCCACTCGGAGCAAGCTGTATAGAAGAAGGTTCGCTCCACCGTCTCTAACCAAGACTGAGCTGCCCTCAGATCTGTCCCTCCGTGGAATAGCGTGAATCAGCTTTTCAGCGACTCCGCTAATGCTGGAATCTGAGCTCGTGTCGCAGCCAGATCTGTAGGATGTGTAGGGTTCGCCACTGAGACTGACGGAACCAGAGGAGAGGGTACCATAGGTGGTACCGCTGGAAATCCAGAGGCGAGTGCTGCAAGGGGTGCTGCTGGATAAGCCGGGGGAGGTACCTCTGGTGGTGCACCCGGATGTGTCGGAGCCGGTACTGCCGCATAAGCAGGGGCAGGTACCGCAGGTGGCACTGCAGGATAAACGTAGATCGAAGCGACTGGAGTTGCTGCAGGTGGGGGTGCCTGGTATGCAGCAGCAGGGGCTGCCGGTGGTACATCAGGGTGTACAGCAGCAGGGACTGCCTAATATGCAGTAGGCACCGCTGGAGGAGGTGCCTGGTAGGTAGGCACCGCTGGAGGAGGTGCCTGGGCACTGCTAGAGGAGGCGCCTGATATGCCGCGGGCACTACTGGAGGAGGTGCCTGGTCTGATGTAGGCACCGCTGGCGGTGGTGCTGGATACGCAGCAGCAAGGACTGCCTGTGGAGGTACCGGGTATGCAACAGTGGGGGCTGCTGGTGGTATCTCAGGGTATACGGCAGTAGGGGCTGCCTGGTATACAGTAGGCACCGCGGGAGGAGGTACCCCTGGTGGGATAGTGAACACTGCCGGAGTGGGTACCTCTGGGGGTATGTTGGTTGCTGCAGGGGGTATTGCGGGGTCCGCTGATGGGTATGATGAAGAGACCCCCGGAGACTGAGAGCCCGAGGCGCCCGCAATACCATGAGAAGTCTGTCCTTGAGTGACAGGCTCAACCTCAGTAGGCCCCTCTCGTGGCTCGGCCATCAGAGACTCGAACGTCCTCTTACGTGGTCGTCCTGCACCACGTCTCCGCGTAGTAGCATGTTTTCCCCGCGTCATATCTGAAACATTATTACCAAGTATTACCAAAGGTACAAAATTTGCTAGATTAGATATTTTACCTATTGTCGTCTGGAGATGCCCTGTCGCCGCTAGTCCCAAAACATGACCTTGTCGCAATAACGACTCCAAAATAAAAATCTGAAACACCAAAACCGAAAGGCATTGCATACCTTTTCTCTGATACCAAAATAAATTGGTATCAGATGAACTCCGAAAATCTGTAAACACCGAAAGACTCAGAAATCTGCTCTGATACCAAATAAATTGTCACGCCCCGGGAGACGGCTGTCCGAAAAATTTTGACAGCATCTCCCCTGTAACAATTCAATTCCCTGAATACAAATATCATAAGGCCTACAAGGTCACAAATAAGCCTACACGACCACAACAAAATATAACATGTCAAAAATACATAACAAGTACTAAACAATGTGAATAAGGCCACAACCAGTAAATATAATATGCACCACTAAAACTGAAGCATGTATACGAAAATCCATACGATATAGAACAAGTTCTGGCACAAATACTGAAAACATAGCAAAACCAAAATAGTCGAGGTCATCTCGACGAGGGGACTAGCAGCACGGCTCTCCAGACAGACGTCAACCTGAAAAGAATGAAACCAATGGGATGAGTTCAAGGAACTCAGCGGATATCTAACAGATATGTACAATAAGCTATCTAGCAGTAATAATCATGCCTGTACAGTAAGAAATACACACTGAAACTACGGGAAAACTGTACATACCAGAATCATCTATACTAACACAACGACACGAACCCTTCAACAGATGCAAGGTCAAATCAAATGCATAAGGCCTCCTGTATGTGCATGTCAAACATATGCAGCAAACAAATGCAGCAAGCAATAATAAATGCAATCCATGCAGTATGCACATGATGCAATGACATGGTCACCCCTGACGCCAGTCAGCCACCGTCACGACAATGGTGAGGTCGAGTGGGTAGGGCTATGACAACTGTGCACTCTGCCGTCACTGCTCCTGAGTGACCGAGTGGACAGGATGCTGGCGGAGTACACCTATCCTCCTACCCCAAGTCACATGGGGGAGCAACGCTCTCATCTCCTCGTCTCATAGTGCGAAGGAGGGATCCCTGTAATGCTACCACGCTGCGGCACCACTACCCTGAGCGGCCGAGCGGAGCCCTGACAGAGCAACTGCACACACCCTCCTGATGTACCACTAACCCGTGAGTGGCAGTGTGTGCAGATCATGTAACTAGCGACGGGCTCAGACTACAAAGGAGCCGATGATCGCTAGTATGCAATCATGCAAGGATGGTGCATAACACTAATATGTGTAATAACTACCAATCTATGCCCAGTAAGGAAACAGTATATCACTACTCTGATGAACATATATTATATAAAGATGATATGGAACCTAAACTAATAATAGATAAAAATGATCTACAACATGAAACAATGTAGTAACATACCAGGTAGATATAAGAGCATAAAATTACTACTAGCTCTAGCAAACTATACATATCAAATGACATATCTAAAAGATAAGTCGAGATACCTGCTTTCCAAAAGTAGTCGGTGTCCAAAAGGAAAACCTCCGTCTAGAAATTCTAATTCAATGTCCTGTAATTAAAATAAACAACAATACAATGCTTACTAATATAATACTGTATTAAATTAACAGTAATTAAATCTCATATTAATTGATAAATCCAATTAAACTAATCAACTCCCCAACACTAGATCATTCCAACCGTACATACATCTGATCCAAATCTAATTTTAACCGGATCTAAACTGACCTAATCAATTAATATGACTTAACCAATTAGTTCAACTAATCCTCATAACCAACCAAACAACTAAGTAGTAAATAACATCACAACCTACAAGACACATTCATGTTGTTTATTCTAGATGTTAAGATTATTAAGCATAAACTAAGAAAATCCACTGTTTTAGTATTTAAATTTGCATATTCAAATAATGAACAATACACAGTACAGGCAGTTATTGTAGTTTCTTTCCTGTACCAATACATCTCATTATATGTGGTCAAACTATAGCATTGCATAGAGATTGATGGAAGGATAAGATCCACGCAGCTTATCTCCAAAAGTCAAGACTAACATGCCCTGATAATTATGATGATATTTAGCAAACGCCCAAGATAACATCATTATTATTGCAAAAGCACAAGTAATTCTTAACATAGAATCAGAAGTGCATTCATGTTTATATTTCATGTTTCTAAAAGTTTGAGATTCAAAGACACATATGAGAACCAGATTAGATGGTCAACCATTGCAACTTTTCCGATCAAAACACCTCAATGACCAACATGCTCTAGCTAGAACCATAGCAAACTCAAAACCCAAATGGAAATAATACCTCACCTGAGCCCCCTTTGCTCGCTGCGAGGGAGGCGGTGGCGCTGAGGGTTACGAACACCTAGATCCAAGTGCGAGGATGACGACGCGACACTAAGGGTTGCAGCTACGACTCAGAGGAGAGGGAGAGGAAAAGGAAGAGGGAGAGGTGTCGGCTTCTCAAGAGAAGAAGAGGAAGCGAGGAGTCGTGGTCGGGCTGAAGAAGAAGATCACGTCAGGCGAAGAGGAGGAGTAGGGTCAGCGGAAGAAGGGGGGGGAAGTTATTGGATTCCTAACGGGTTTTAGGGTTTTTAAACCCGAAACCCATTAACCCTTTTTTTTTCTATTACCGTATTTTACATGATCCCCGCCTGCTCGACTGGCCATCCGCTGGAGAGGAAGAAGGTGTCTAAACCCTAGATGATGGTTGCGTGTGGGAGAGAAGCGAGCGTCGTCGGCACCAGGCTTTCTGTGAGTTCCTCGGGTTATCGACCGCGAGAACAGGGCCACCGCCGCCATCTTCTACCGCCTTCCTTCCTGCTGTGGCGCGACCCGACTACTCTTTCCACCGGCCTCCTTTCTTCTCCTGAGTCCGGGCGACCACAATGGTAAAGAATTCCTTCTCTGGCTAGCCTTGTTTCTTCCAAGACAAACCACCACCAAAGAGAGCTTGGTGCCCGAGAGAAAGCTTGTTTGGGAAAGCTTGTTGCCAGAGAGAATTGGTTATCGGAGAGGAGCCTTTCAAAGTTGTTATCGAAACTTCTTCGATGATCAAAAATTATTTCCAGCCACTACAAGTCATTGCCGAAAATTAAGGTTCCGCTGAGAGCTTGTGAAGTGATCGGATAATTATTCCATCATCTATGGAAAGGATTTCCGACCGTAACCAGAAAGGGTTTCTACCTATTTGTCCTTTTATTAGCGGTCAAAGGCTGATCACCGAAAGCTACACCGAGAATACGATTCTCGGTGATAATTAGAAAACTTCAAAAAATGATCACGATAAATGTTGTTGTGTGTTTTTAAAATAAGATTTTTCTCTCGAATCGACCATTGGCTAGTATCAAAGACGATGACATGACTCATGACTTTCGAAGTCGTCCAAACGAGAGCTTGGAGTGGATCACCAGTAGACGCGAAACTTCGACAAAGACCGGTTGATTGATGTCAACTTCGCTCAACATCATCAATGAGGTACGCATTGAATAATTTATTATTCTGCAAAAAAATTTTAATTTCTTGTCATGCCTTGTACTCTGTTATTTCCTGTCTATGAATGTGTTTGTTATAATAATTCCTGTTTATTATTATTCTATTTTCGTTGCGCACGTTTATGAAACGTGTACACATGCGCATTCCACCGGGACGATCCCAATAAAATTTAGAGATGTGATTTTTAAAATCTTCACAATCTTGAAATAATTTAGCACAAGCTCATTAAAGTGCCTAGGTCTATCATACTTACTCACTAACACCACCAAAGGGTTCCTAGGATTCTCTTGGTTCAGACCATATCAAGATTTTGAAATTCTAGACATTATAGAGTCATCAAAGAGTGTTGGCCAAAACTCATTGATAATTATCTCAAGGTCATGTAGATTTCAAAAACTCACATCTCTTAATTTATGTTGTGGAATCTATGCTCAAGGGCATGGTTACACTAAGGAGGCTCCTAAGAGTGTAATAGTCATAATTTGAGTGATTTTAAGGTTTCTAAAGTTATCAATGAGTTTTTGACTAAAACTCATTGATGGCCCTATAATATTTAGAATTTTAAAATCTTGACATTGTCTGAACTAGAGGAGTCTTAAGAACCCTTTGATAGTGTTGGTGAGTAAGTATGAGTCATGTTTAATTCCTGCTTAACTTAGGACGGTTAGTTAAGGACAAATGAATAGTTGACACTTGCCCAACATAGTATCAAGATGGGGCGAGATGATAGTACGTCAGGGAAGCTTGGTTTAGGTAGTCAAGTAGGGTAAGAAGTACCTTGGTTGGTCTTCTTGGTTAAGTGAAACTAATTGAAGCTACCTCGCCACATCCTAGACTAGTTAAACCAGAGTTTCTCAAGAAGTTGGTTAAAGTCACAATTTCTTAAAACAACTTTGTCTAAGGAAGCAGTCGTTGTTCTGATAACCAAGAGGCCCTGCCTCGCCATGACCTGGAAGTGATTTTAAAATATGGACTTAACTAAGTGATGGTTAAACTTAAATCTAACATAAGGTCAAATACTCATTACAACTTAAACCTAATCAATAAAGATAAAATTGATAAATTATCTCATAAAACTCATAAGATAACTCTTATATGTCATGTACTGAGACACTTAACTCTTATATGTCATGTACTGAGACACTTAGAATGGTATGTACTGAGGCACTTAGAATGAGTGAGATGATAAGGATTATTAAATCACAAAGCTTTGAAAATATTTTTCAAAAACTATAAAACTATTTTCTAAAAACTATTTTTAAAAATTTGATAATTACTTGAAATTCATGTTTGTTGTATATAATTATACTATAGTTTTCAAAATACTATATATTTGAAAATTGATTAACTAACACTTAGACACAGAACCTTTAAGTCAACACTAGGTTTAAAACTTAGGCAGAAAATCCTTGTGATTAATAAGGATATTCTAAGAGTGTCTAGTTGAGGGGAAAGTTATTCTTGAAAGATACTATTTTCAAAAGACCTTTTAAAAACTACTTGAAAATTTTACTTTGAAAATATTTTTTGAAAAACTCAATGCTTTGCAAACTATTTTGTAAATTATTCTTTTGACTTGAAACAACCCCTAAGACACATAGGGAGATTATCTTGTGGTCAATAAGGAGCCCTACGAAAGTATTAGATTTAGAGGAAAATCCAAATTAAAAGTTTAATTAAAAATTATATTTCAAAAAACTTTTTAAAAAATCATTAGTTATGTGTTCTATTGACTTGATTAACCTCTAAGACGCATAAAGAGTTTGCCTTATGGGTAATAAGGAGCTCTAAGAAAATGTCAGATTTAAAAGAGGTCCAAATCAAAAGAGCAATCTATTTCAAAAATTATTTTTTATATAAATATTTAAAAAATCTTTAAAAACCATTTCCAATGCATATTCAAAATTATTTTAAAATTATTCTTTTAATTTGATACAACCCCTAAGACACATAGGAAGGTTATTTTGTGGTTAACAAAGAGTCCTAAGGACGTGTTAAATTAAAGGAGAGATTTGTTGGGTTGCAAAGGTGCAAAACATAGTCCCACATCTAAAACACATGGGAAAGATCATGGATTTAAAAGGATGGAAAGTATCTCCATTGGTATGAGGCCTTTTGGGGAGAGCCCAAGAACAAAACCATGAGGGCTTAGGCCCAAAGTGGACAATATCATACTATTGTGGAGATACATACATCCTTGGGGACCCTACAAGATTCTAATTTAAAAGATTAATAAATAGGTTTTCAAAACCATCTACTTTGAAAATATTTGAAAATCCTTTCAAAAATTGGTTTAATAACTATTTGAAAATTTATTTTGAAAATTCTTTCAAAACTTATCTTAAAAACTCTTTTGAAACTTCTTTTTAAAAAATTATTTTAAAATTATTTTTAAAATCTACTATGATTTTTTCAAGAAATATCTAGATTAAGTTGTGACTATAAGAAATACATTCATTGTTGGTGCAAAATAAAAATCTTTTTGATGTATGATAAGGGAGAGAGGGGAAGTTAAGTTAAAAATCTAAAATTCTTCCAGATTCATAAAATCCTGACCTGATTTAACTTAACAAATTATCAAACATCAAAAAGAGGGAGATTGTTGCTGCAAGGAACACTAGTCTATCCTAGGGTTTTGATATTTGACAATATACTTAGGTCTTGTTAGTTTAACTAATGGTTGATCCAAACAGGATCTGATATTTGGATGTGAATGAAGTCTAGTCAGATCAGTTTAACCAGAAGACTAATAAGAAATCCTTGTTAGTTGGACTTGACAAAGAAGTCCTAGTCAAGTTGACTAGGCAAGGAGAAATCCTAGATGGAGGCTAGGTAGGGAAAGTCCAAGTTGGAGGTTGGACAGAAAGTCCGGGTGAGTGAAGCTGGGCAAGAAAGTCCTAATTGGAAGTTAGGCAAGAAAAGTCCAAACAGGTCAAGGGTGATCGAATGTTTAGTAGGTGGGAAGTTTATCTATAAAAGTGATTAGTCCTAACTGGAGGTTAGGCAACAGAAAGTTCAAACAAGTCAAGGGTGACCGAATGGTTGGCAGATGAGAAGTCTACCTATGGAAGTGACTAGTCCTAATTGAAAGTTAAGCACGAGTAAGTTTAGTAGGTTAGACCTACAGTGTAAGACTTAGGTAAACCTAGTAGGTCATATAAACTACAGGTAGGCTTAGGCTGCTTGTTTATTTGTATATTAATCTTACAGGAACCATGAGTTGGAAGCAAGACTGAAGAAGCATAAAAGAAGCAAATAGAAGCAGTCGAACCAAACTCATAAGTCAACTTAGGTTAAACCTGGTGGATTGATTCTGGGCATCCTATTAGATCTGGGCATCCGGCACAGTCAGACAGTCTAGTGAGGTCTAGGCGCTTGGACTAGGATAGATCTAGGCTGTTGCATCTGATCCAGGCACCCAAAATAGTCCAGGCGCCCTATATGTTCCAAGCGCCCGAATTAGTTGGGATTGACCCCGATAAAGACTTATGAAATCGAATCGGATTAGATCAGTTCGGAGCGCCCGGAAGAGCCTTTATAAGGGTCTCAGCGTGCAACACAAAGTACAACTCTAATGGAATTGACCCCGATAAAGACCTACGAAATCGGATCGGATTGGATCGATTCAGAGCGCCCGGAAGAGTTTTTATAAGGGTCTCAGCGTGCAACACAAAGTACAACTCTAATCTCCATTACTCTTCGTTCTGCAGTACTGCCGAACGCGACCAACTCCCTACTCGTACAACTAGAGAAGTTCTAGAAGGAGTGTGCTGCCCTCAAGACTTTCAGATTGGCTACACGAGAGTTTATTTTTTTAAAGTCTTATTGTCTTGTACTTTCATCTTTATATTCTGACTTTAAGACGGATTTCTCCACCTTCAAAAAAGTTTCGAAAAGGAAACCATTAGTGGGCATATACTTTTCATACATCGATCTTGCCCTAAAGGGTTAAGAACCAAGTAAATCTACGGATCTTGTGTCTTATTATTTAATACCGCTACACATTTTCAGTGTTAGTAAGAACAAACGAACCAACCAACGCACGACAAACATTATTCACCCTCCTCTAACACCAGTCCTATAAATCCTCTTCTGGACTTCTTACCTTGTTATCTTATCATCTTTAATCTACTATAATTTTTCCGCACATGAACCCTTGATATACTTATTAAATCACACACTAACAAACTTTTAACATTTATCAATTATCATGCATCAAAAACTAATTAATAATTTTAATTAGCAACATTCTCATAACATTTTAAAATTTATAACTCATTAAAATTCTAATTAATAAAATTTTGGACGATCAATTGATAAATTTTAGTAGACTTAAATTGGACAACTCGAAGATAAAATTTAACAAAAATACTACAGTAAATCAGTCTTCTTTTTAATGAAAAATTAAAAAGAAACACATTTTTAAATATATTTTTTCAAAAAAATTAGTATTCTTTTAATTTCCACTCGAAATGAAATAAAACCGCACAAAGAATGATGCTGTAGCCCAAAATTTTTGAAAAAACCAATTCAATTCAGCTAGAATGAATTATCCAAAGCCACACAGTGTGTTCGTCCAGTGTTCATCTACCCTCATTTCTCAGCTGCAAAGATCCGTCTCTCCTCAACCGAGAGCTGAGGCTACTGAATCGCTCCCTCGAGTACTGCCTTGATGCCTTCCTCCAATCCGTGCCCGCTTTCATCATCGCCGCAAATTCCTCGTAGCTTATTCTTCCATCCTGGGACAAAGATGTATGGTGTAAGCTCGATGCTAGCTGCTATGCGATCAAAATAAGAGGTACATGGACTGAGAACAATGATATCTGACCTTGTCTGTGTCTACATCTTGAATGATGGCATTAATCACCTCTTCATGATTCGGACCCAAGTCGTCGGCCAAGGAGTCACTGAGTTCTTCGATTTCTATGTATCCACTCTTGTTTTGATCAAAGTATGAAAAGGCTTTGTGTAGATGCTCATCGTTTTCGACTTTGCGCAAGTGAATTGAGACGGCAGCAAATTCCCCATAGTCTAAGGTACCACTTCCATCAACATCAGCCTGTCATCGATGCAATAACTATGTAAAGTATCACATACTGAAAGGATTGCCCATCCTAACACCTTCCCTAGATTGTTTTATTAGTGCACATGCACTGATTTGCCATCCATGGCAGGAGCTTTGCATTTGTGTAAACAGGTCGTCAAGGATTCGTTTGACATGACCACAAATCGAAGAACAGGATGAATGTTTGGAATAAAACTAAGATGCTCGGATAAATACTTACTGCTTCCATTAATATTTGAACGTCGGAATCTGGGATTTGGTGACCAAGCTTATGCAAACCAAGTTGCAGCTCTTCAAAAGTAATCTTCCCATTTCTGTTGATGTCTATCTTCTCAAACATTTCCTTTATATTGGCAACTTCCTCAACGGAGAGATACTCAGCCACAACCTGAAAGAAACAGTCTTGGATGTCACATTGGCCGAGCTTGCTAAATAGTTTGGATATGATCCAGGTAACAAGAGTTCTATTCGTGCATAGGATCAATTCAAATTCTTATCTCTTACCCGTAAGGCTTTCTTTTTGAGTTTGTTCATCACGGAGAACTGCTGGAGTCTTGCGCGAACTGTTTCACCTAGATTGACATTAGGAGCCTTGCTTGCATTCTGCAGCCATGTATGATCTGCAAGCACCCGATGTATAACGATATCAGGTCGAGAATGCAAGCTGATTAAGACCACAAAAACCGAAAACAAATTAGCAAGGAGCTAAAACATTACCGAGAACTTGCTGGGCCGTAAACCTCTTCTTTGGATCAGGCTCAAGCATATGTCTCACAAGATCTTTAGCAGTATCAGAAACTCTTGGCCACGGGTCCCTTTTAAAATCTATGACAGAACGAAGAATTGCTTGTGCAACACCTTGTTCAGTTTCTGCGAGGAAAAAAACCAGATGCATGCACCTCAGTGTTTCGCCACAAATGTTCAGAAATGAAAAAGTAAATAATCAAGGAACATCGGACAAGCGGTTTCAAGTGGTTTCAGTTCTTCTGTACAAGAAAACTACCAGCCCAAAATGGAGGCACACCACAGAGCAGAATGTACAAGATAACACCTGCACTCCAGACATCAACTTCTGGACCATAATCCCTCTTTAGAACCTCTGGTGCCATGTAATAAGGACTGCCAACGATTTCGGAAAAGCGCTCGCCTGGGCAGGAAGGAAGATAATCACAATTCAGAAACAGACTGGTGGATTGGATTCTATCTCAAGAACTAAGATCACTTTATTTACTTAGGAAGAAACCAGAACACAAAAAGATCATCCTTCAAGTAAGTTACCTGGTTTGAAGAAAACAGATAACCCAAAGTCAATCGCTTTCAGTGGGGCATTTTCCTTTTTGTTTCCAAATAAGAAGTTCTCTGGTTTGAGATCCCGGTGCATGACCCTATTCCTGTGGCACTCCTGTAAAGGCACGATGATGATGCAAACTTAAAGGGAAAGTGCTCATTCTTAGAGGGGTAAAACCCTAAAAAGGCCTGAGAGATGCACAAATGAACTAAAATCTTTGATGGCTGATGTTCTAAAATATTAACAATTAGACAAGTTTTTGACAAGTTATGGTTTTAGACCATGGAGGTGGTGCATGAAGGAATGAGACTGAAGAACTATATCAATATTCTAAGGTGAAATCTAGCTAACCTGAATGACTTCGATGACGGTGTGCATGATGGCGGCGGCCGCCCGTTCCGTGTAATGCCCCCTTGCGACGATCCGATCGAAGAGCTCACCTCCCTCGCAGAGCTCCATCACGAGGTGGACAGCGACATCGTCTTCGTAGGTGTCCTTCAGGCTCACCACGTGTGGGTGGCGAGGCAAGTGCCTCATGATCTCCACCTCCCTCCTCACGTCCTCGACGTCCACGGCGGTGCGCAGCTTCTTCTTGGAGATGGACTTGCAGGCGAAGCGCTCGCCCGTGGCCACATCGGTGCAGAGGTAGGTGATGCCGAACTCGCCGCGGCCGAGCTCCTGCCCGAGCTCGTAGCGACTGCTGAGGTTCCGGCCGGCGGGATTCCTGAGGACAACGATGGTAGGGGCGGGCCCGCGGTTGTAGTCGACGGCGAAGGGGTTCGGGCGCTTCTCCTTGCCGCGCTTCCTCCTCGCCCTCTTCTTCTCCGGATCGGCGGGAGCGGCGCAACAGTTGCCCATTGCGAGTCAGGTGATCCCCCGGCCTCAAGATCCCGCCTTTTGGAGATTCCGACAAGAAGAAAACAAGGGATTCGACGACGGCACTGGAAAGATGCAACTTTGGGTCGAATCTCGTGAGAAGACGGCGAGGGGAGAAGAGGGAGTCACTTCACAGAGCACAAAAAGCGATTTTTGTCTACTACACTGGAAGGCGAGAAAGAGCGAGCAGTAAAAAGACGAACTACGAGTAGGGAAGGTGGAGTTTTAGGGTTTAGGAAGAGACTGGCCGCAGAGGTAGGGAAAGGGCGGAGGGAGGACAGACATGGCCGCCACGCTTGCTCTTCTTCGCCTTTTGCAGCGTTGGTTCTTCTTTCACTAGTCTTTTCACTTTCAAATATTTTTCTTATTTAATTTTTTATTCCACTTTATGAAGAAACAAAACACTGTAAATTTAATAATAATTTATTAAATCCATTTAATATATTTAACAAAAAAGTGTTAATATGAGATACATTTTAAAATATAGTTTAAAAAAATAAAGAGCAAAATGACATAAAAGTGTTATAAATTTTAAAATTTATGAGTAAATTTATTTTTATTAAAAATAAATAAATTATTATTATTATTATAAATTTAGTGAAAATTATTAGATCGTCATTGTAGTTTACTCCTATACAACTATAATAATTTTGATTAATATTATTATATCTATAATAAAATTTTTCTCTTTAAATTTTAAATCTAATGTGTTCAATAAAATCTTGGATTAAATTTTTTTTCAAGTTAAAGTGATTGATGTTAGTTAAAATTGTTACATGAATATTTTTTTAAAAAATAAATTTTATATTATAATTCTAACTAAAAATGTTATATAATCTAAAAGCATCATTCTTTAAAATTGAAGTGATTCATGGGCTAAAATGAAAATTAAGAGAGGCTGAAACACCTTTTCTTGATAAAAGACATCATTTTTAGAAGGACAAAAGTAAAAGAGTTTTTTTTAATTACCAAAGATATTTCATTTTAATTTTGTATAAATAAGACATCTTATGAGTATTAATTATCCTCAAATATCTGTCATCCTTACGATCCTAGACGATCAGGTCCGCGACTATGTATGAGGAGGTAAATTAAGAAGTTGTAATTGACTATGACGGAGGAGGATATTATTTTAGCTTTATCAGAATTTGAATCCTTATTCTCTTTGCAATTCTATTTCATCGTCATCAATTCAATTATGCTCCAGAATAATAATTATATGTTATTAAATAACCAAGATGGATACCTGTTGATAAAAAATAAACAATGAAACGTTCATTTGAAAAAAAAATGACTTTTTTATTTTTCTTTTTGAAAAATATCAGTTTTGATCAATAATAATAATAATATAATAATAATAATAATGTTGCAAGGACGTTTAAGTGGTGTTCGTATCTTTGTGTAATTGTGTGACAAAGGATTGGTGCCACGTAGTCCATTGCGTCATGCGAATCTAAAAATTTTAATAGAAAATTATTTTTCAGTTAAATAAGTAGACGGCCACCAACGACCACATTCACAAAATTAAATAATTAATTCGAATTGATAAAGACGAAAGGAAAAGTAGAAACCAAACGACATGATTAGTTTTACTTGCCCTTTGCTTTGATAAAGTAACCCTAACCCTTCTCTATCTTAATGTGTATGTGATATTTTTATTTTTGAGATATAATTGAGTTAACTACGATGGAACAGAATCATACCTTCCTCCAGATGATCGTAATTAACTATAATTTTCTGATTTATTTTTTTACAGATGATCGTGGGATCGATCGTGTGAAATTGTTATGATGATAGATTCTAATTTTTTTAATGAAGTATGTGACATCTTTAAACATTATAAAAAAAATACTCTCTCTTTTTTATTTTAAATTTATTTGACCAACATCCTACTTATAATTTGATATGCGTTTAGAACAGTTTGAACCAAAGCTACTTTAAAATTGTCTAATTTTAATTAAACATATTCTATCATAGAACGTAAAAAAAGTATATTTTAAAAAAAATATTATTTTTACAAGAGTGTCTGTCTTTTGGTAAACTTATCTAAATTGAACTTTTACAAAGATGTGAATTGCAACACATAGATATGCATGAAATATTTGAGAGTTTTCAAAGAAATACTATGTTTCCATGTAACCAATCTTTTAAGAATAAAGTAGCTTTTATAATACTGATAAAACACTCTTCTATAAAGGTAGAATTCGTCATCCTAGTAGCCTCACATGGTCAATTCCATGATTATCTGTAATGAGGTAAATTGAGAAACTACAGTTTGTCACAATGGAGAAAGGTATTGCTCGATTTCGTCGAGATTCGAATCCTTACCTTCTTCTGCAAGTCTATTCCGTTGTAACTAACACTGATGAAGCACTCAAACCACCTCAATTATGGCCTTGATTGCCATGAAGAGATGGTAAATTAGAAAATGCATATATAAAAAAAAATGGAAAGGAGAAGAGAAGGGATGATAAGAAAATTATCTTTGAATTAATTGCCTGGTTGGATGGATTGGATGTAAAGGAGGATGGATCACTTCTTTTTTAATCAACAAGTGTTAATTAATTAACTTTTATCAATTTTTTTAATCCTGTGAGCTACCGCCTTCTCCTCAATCAGGAACAATTTCTTGGGCTTCTCCAGCTACAAGATTAATTAGCTCGTTGAGCTCTAGTCCAACTGTACTACACTACAAAAATACTGCCTATTTGCGACGCAATTTAGCGACGAAATAAATTCGTCGCAAATTAGGGACAAATTTTGCGACGAAAACTGTATTTGTTGCAGATTAGCGACAAATTTGGCGACAGATAATTTTTTGTTGCCAATTTGGAATGAAAAATTTATTGTCGCCAAATT
>NC_133874.1:3190734-3193320 GCF_044706935.1 Curcuma longa
TTGTATTTTTGTAGTGCTACTTGAAGATTGAAGACAAAAAGACTAGATGATACCTGACCAATCCAACTCCAAGAGTCTAAATCATTAGTTTCATAGCTAGGGTTTAAGATAAACCAACTAAATGTTGAAACCAAACTCATCAGTTTCATATCAAGGTAAACCGACTAGATGTTGAAACCAAACTAGTCACTTAACCGACAAAAGGGGACTTTTCACGTTTAGGTCATTATTATCATGCTGTTTCAAATTCCTTCTGGTTCAACTCGTTTTTCATTGTAGATCATCTCAACAAATCAAGGCGTCCCTTCAACTTCCTACTTCGTCGTCATTGGTTTCTAGAGTAAAACTTCTTCAAAGGCATGCTTTAGGGTTTAGGTTTTTATCTTGAAGAGTAGGTGGAGTAAATGTAACACTTTAAGGATGTGTTGACTCCAAAACTTGTACATTGACAACCAAAACTCTCATTTAGTTATTTAGGTGCTTGCCAAGATCATTGTTGTTACAACATTATAACAGCCAGGATTATAGTTGCTACATTCCGAATACTGGTTAGAACTTGTTTAAATCACATGGTTGTGTTCTATAGTGTTATAACAATGTCTAAACTCCAACATTATAAATAACAAATTCAATATTTATTTTAAAATTTTAAATGGCTTCAAGTGATTTAGACTCATTCAACAGTGTAAGTGTTGATTACAGAAGCATTGTCTCATAGGGTTATAGAAAGAAAATACAATGAAAAAGTAATCTTTTCCAAGTGAGCAGTACATATAACTAATAAATAGAA
Source organism: Curcuma longa (assembly GCF_044706935.1). NCBI lineage: Eukaryota > Viridiplantae > Streptophyta > Magnoliopsida > Zingiberales > Zingiberaceae > Curcuma > Curcuma longa. The sequence goes on from NC_133874.1 coordinate 3,191,525, forward strand.
TCCACACATATAAGAGGATTTGTCTAAAACATGTTGGACAAGTGAAAATATGAAGCTAGGTGTTTCATCTTTCAAAATGGCAAGCTAAGCTTCACAAGAAAAGATGTTGCTCTCGCAATTGGATTACTTGACTATAGAGATGTAATTCCTATGCATGTGGATGTTGCCTCTAATTTGTTGATGCAAGTAGCACCGGATACTCGAACTAGTATTTTAATATACGATAAAAGATTTAAAATTAGATACCAGATTCTAATATGTGTATCAAGTATATAAGTGTAGGATACTTGACAAGAAAAGTCTTGGTGGATCAAGAAGATCAGACACCAAGTAAGAAAAGTCCAAATGAGTTGACAAACTAGACATATGGCAAAGGAAGTGTAGATGGGTCGACGAACCATATGTCTTGTAGAGGAAGTTCCGATGGCTCAGTAGAACTAGACTCCATGCAAGGTAAGAAGTCCTAGCTAGGTAATCAAGCAAGGTAAGTCTAGGAGAGGACCATTTGGTAAAGAAAGTTGAGAGGGAGAGTCTCTATCTTTGGGACAAGAATAAACCTTGTATAGCTAGGTGCTAACCTATTTTAGAAACTAATAGGAGTTTCAAAGTCAAGGTTAGTGGACAGTTAACTAAAGTTCTCCTTAATTTGGTTAACTGGTCTATAATTGAGGTTAATAATCCAATTAGTCTTGCAGGACAAGTGTTGGTTACTCACTTATACTTATATATATGTTGTTCAAACTGACTTCATTGTGTAGGAAAAAGTTAGCTTATGGGCAATCGGATAGGATTTTTGGTCATTTGCAAGTTGGATCTGAGGGATCTGATGTGTGGATGAGCTTAGAACTAAATAAAATGATGATGTCATAGTTGACATGATAGAGGATAGAATTGATCTAGTTAGCATGGCTATATTTAGAAAATCGATAGCTAATTGAGTGACTAGAAAAATTAAGCGACTAGAAAGCTCAATCGACAAAGTGAATCTAGATAGAAAGCTGGTGTGGAAAGAATTCAATCAATTAGAATTGTAGGTTTTAGTGATAAAAAACTAGATAATCATCAATGAATGAATAAAAGATAAAATGTGGATCAGTCAATCAAATAGATGATCTGGTTGATCAAAAAATAGTATATAAACCCCTAAGTGCTTGAACACTCAGAAAGCTCTCCTTGTTCGTGTAGAAGGCACTTTTTATGTAGTGCAACGATATTTTGGTAACATAGTTGGTCCTAGCTGTTTTTTGTAAGGTTTTATTTTTTTTTTTACTATTCTATTTTATTGAGGGGTTCTACAATATGAAAATTCATGGTGGTATCCATTAATCTGATAAAATTCATTAAACTTTGTATTTTTTTAAAGTTTCCACCATGATCACTTCTTATTCTTTTAATTTTTATATCTTTTTTATTTTCTATTAATTTGCACAAGTTGATAAATTTTTAAATGTTTCATCTTTAGTTTTTAAAAATTTTACTTAAGTAAATCTAGAGTAGTCATCAAGTATTGCTAAGCAGTATTAGTTTTCACTTAGTGACTTATTCCCATGTGAATCAAATAGGTGTAAGTGAAGGAGTTTAAGGATTGAATTCGTTTTAATCTATCTCAAATTTTATTTTAAATCTGTCATTAATCTGTCTCAAATAATATATCAAGTATGATTTTAATCTATTTATAAATCTATTTATAATTTTATTTATAAATCTGTTCATAATTTTATTTTTAAATTTATCACTAAATTTAAATTATATTTTATTTTAATATTTCTCATCTATATTTATAAATCTATCTCAAA
>NC_133874.1:3193420-3241077 GCF_044706935.1 Curcuma longa
CGTTGTTACCTTCCTCTCGTCCCCAGGGCAATGGTGCAACGGTAGGACATCCGGGTTGTGACTCAGGAACCCGTGGTTCGATCTCAGCTACGGCGTATTTGTAGAAATTTTTCTTCAAATGGGGAACGCAATGAGAAATTTTCTCTTCAAATGGGGAACACAATCAAAGGATGTTGGGCATTTGGATTAGCCGCCGTATGCGCTTCCCGATTTACCCTGGTGGTCGGTGGGAAATTTCCGTGGAACCGGACGACCACCTCCAGGAATTGAGTCCATGAGACTGACTGAGATTTATCATTTTTTTTTGTTACCTTCCTCTCTCTCTCACACATATTTTTCCCAATCACTTTGATATCTTGGATTATAAGGGAAACTAACCGTACGATTTTTATTCACATCAATCGCTAACAATTGATTGATAATACCTAAACAATAACGTAGTAAATGAGTTATCTTAAACAATATATTTGTTAACAATTGAATGATCCAGAGGAAAAATATTCTATGTTTATAAATAGTAGCTATAGTAGACTCTCTCGTCAACTAAACGATCAATTGAAATAGACTAATCAACTTATATTGAATAATCGATTGATAAAAATAATTAAATCACTAATTCAAAACATGTTCTCTTCCATGGTGAAATAACATGAAGCATACAATTAACTCTCGTGTCAAAGAATAGATCATAAGTTAGGTAGAATATGGTCATGCCGTAAGCCAGTAGTTTAAATGCTTAATATCTAAACAAGATTGTAAGTTCCAACAAATCATGAAATTAAATCTTCAGTAAAAAGAATCAAGGTGGATGAATGGAAATTTTAGTCTTTTATCAGAGTGCTTCACATTTGCTGTAGTCAACCTCCTAGGACACATCGGATATCAGCTCGCTGGCCTGGTGTCAACCTCGATGGGAACTTCACATCAAACTTGATAATTAAGTTACCTTTGTTGTTTGGTTCCTTAGCAATTGGCATCCCCTCCTTTGCAATGACAAGTTCATATCCAGGGATTACTACATCGGTAACCTTGATTGACAAATCGCGTCCATCAAGAGTCTTCAACTTTATTGTAGTCCCAGCAAGTGCATCAACCAAAGAGATTTTCTGGTGGATTTGGAGATCATTGCCATCCCGCTTATACACATCATGTGGCTTCTCATCAACAATGAAGACAAGATCAGCTGAGAGTTGGTTCACTTGTTCATTTCCTTTGTTTGGAAAAGTTATCCTGGTGCCTTTTTTCCATCCAGGCTTTATTTCAATAGTTAGAATCTCTGTTTCCACAGTAGTCCGTCTATAATACAACATATAAAAGGAGTTCAGCAAACTAAAACATTATCTTTTTAAATTCATCACTCAGCATACAAAATGATGCACATGGTTCTCCCTAAGTAACAGTTGTCTACATGTCCATGACCCATCATGTTTGAGTGGACTTTGTTAGAGGACTAAGATTAAAATCAATGCTGAAAGTCAGAATGAAAAAAAAGGCCTAGAAACATATAATAACAGATTAATAAATTTTAGGCATTCCTTGAGGTGGAAAATGTTTAAACAAAAGCAACAATAGGGCTTACATTTATTTTATTATCCACAAATTTTATGGATCAACAACAAAGTTGATGCCTCCTACAAACTTGATGTTTAAGGAAGCTGTAAGGTAGAAATCCATTTTGTACAATCAAACTTTTTCAGTTTTTTTTTATTTTAAAAAACTAATGAAAACTTGAACTAAGACTAAAGTTTCAATCAAACTTGAACTAAAACTAAAATGGGCGTTGAGGTACCATTTATGCATCTCCAGTGGCACCCAGTTGAACATTTTATTTACATGCAATGAGATGACCTTAAGATTACCAAATAATATCAAATTGATAATGATAAATAATTTATCAACATAAAAGTTCATAAAATATGCTTTATCACAAGCAAAAAAGTTTTTGCTCAGATAATATGTGCTGAGGGCTTGATAGGAAATAACCGCAGAAGATATGAAGAAAAATGTTATTATACATTATTTCAATCTTATTCAGCATGCTAAATAGATAAGAAAACACCATTAAATGGCAAAAAAACCAATAAGTGCTATAATGAAGTAGAGATAAACACATATGAAGAAATTCGGTGTGCTAATTGACACAATATTTCACTTAATGCTAGAAGTAGTAGGCGTGTATACCCATTAGATTGTAAGACATTCCTGGAAATCTTCATCTTCCTTTTGGATCCAGTGTACAGCTCCTCAAGGCTGCAAGGTAGGTTGTTCTCTACAGCTGGTGGTTTCCTTGGCTGGCTACTGCTAGGACCAGCAGCTCCCTCAGCATATGGCCTGAAAGTACTATTTGTCCTACCAAAACCACCAAATGTACCATTCCCATCTGTTTGATATTTTGTAGATTTTGCATGGTTCATGGATTCAAAACCAAAAGGATTGCTGTTCCCAAAAATTTCAGCAAAGATATCTTCAGCATCACGAGGATTAAAATTAAAGTTACTAGGACCGGTTGTGCCATTCGATGTAGCACTTTGTGAACCAGGAGGAGGCATGCCCTTCAAGCCCTCTTCTCCATACTGATCATATATTGCCCGTTTATTTGGATCACTTAGCACCTGGATCAAAATTTAGATATAAGAAATTTGCATTTTTCACTCTTACTACTTTGTCCCTTCAAGCCAACACGAACTATTGAATAGACAGTAGAGTGACACTACACATGTATAGTCAAGGTGTACGACATATCACTGAAGCTAGATCAAATAACAAATGAAGTTTGGAAGGAGACTGCAAAAAGAACAAAAAAGGACCAGAAACTGCTTAACTTATACTTTTGAATGTAGTTATTTTGCTTTCTAATAAATAAAAAGCCATTAGCAACTCTTTAAGCAACTTAGAAGAACATACTAAATGGAGTCACCTAGATCCTAAGATATTAACCAGGCAAAAATAAAGCCACAAAAGGGGAAATACTGAATCATACTAATCTAAAACAATTCTTGAATTCCAAAACAGCAAATAGAAATGCAGATAGACGAGCATGCATAATAGGAAGTAAGAAGGTTGTAGATAATAATAAATAGAATCCAAAAATTTACATATAGATGAAGAAACAAAGATTCCTAGTTAGCTCCTTAGCGCATCCAAAAGTAGTTTGAGAACATTAAGCAACCATAGTAAAAGAATAGATACATATGCACCCTTAGTCTATTGTAGCATGTATATCACGAAAATCTTTATAGTTTGAATCTCGTATTCAAAGTGCTGTGTTTTCCAATTGTGAATTATTACGACTTCTGATCCTTGATTCCGGTCATCCTAAATCCCATCTTTACTGAATGAAACGCATGCGTTCCTTATCGTGGTGCAATAATTTTTCTAATCCAATCTAAGTTTCAGAAATATAACCCAAATCCAAATGAATTATAAAATTTGATGATTCCTAAAGGAAACAACATATTTAAAGTGATTAAATGAAATCCTATCTTTATCTTTCATTTATAAGAACAAGACCGATACAAGAAGAAAGGGCAAGCGCTCGCCTCGTATGCCTCAGAGATCTGCTTGAACTTGGCCTCTGCCTCCTTCTTATTACTTGGATTCTTATCCGGGTGCCATTGCATCGCCAGCCGGCGGTATGTCTTCTTAAGGTCATCGTCGGTGGCATTCCGATTCACTTTCAATATGTTGTAATAATCAACTCCCATGTCGATCCAAACATCCGAGGCGCAAACGCACAAATAAGTGTTACAAGAGCGCCAACAACAGAAACGACATGTCGTCTACAATTTATCGAACAACCATGTCTCGGATTTGGAAAAGAAACGACATCACGGATTTCCGAATTGATGTGCTGGATTCCGTCGTTGAGACGCCATAACTCTTCAAGCGTCCAGGCGATCGAAACACAATCTCCTTTCGCAGAAAGGGAAATAAGGATGGATTTGCTTCGAATTAGGGTAATCAACGGAAGTTGTAAAATGGAAATTTGAGTGATTTGGGGCGCAACGAGAGGTGGATGACAATGCCTGAAGCGAGTGGCGTGGCACGCTTTTCTTTCGAGCTCTTTCTATGTATAACTTTAGAAATAATTAACATGATTTTTTTTATTTTAATCATAAGACAAAGGAGTTTCACTTTGGAGAAGGAAAAATAATTAATGGACTATTTAAATTTATTAGATCATGCATTCAACTTTAATATTTATCAAAAGATGTACGTCTATTTTAAAATATATTTTTTATCATTTTTTTATTTAAATCAAATTGAACTAAGTTAAAAAATAAAATTTTAAATATTTTATCAAACCCTTTTTGTTAAATTATATATAATGGCTAAGGGATGTGAATAAATATGTAATTTCTGTTGTTCAATCATATTAGTTTATTTAATTTGTTAGTTGCCCAATACAAATAAATAGAAAAACCAACACAAATCAATTTTAGTATTATCTGTTGGCGTCTCACTCTCGAAATCACCATTATATTTTTTTTCTCCTCTTCAGACAGCTTTCGAAATTAGAAAAATTTGTTAGAGTTCGTTTTCTTATACCAAACACAAATAACACAAAAATATAATAATATAAGCAAAAGACAAAAGTAATACAAGATATAAAAATTACAAAAGAAACTTTACTTGCTCACTTTTGATCTTTGTGAATTGCTCATAATAGTCCTGAAATACGAACAGTACTTTTACTAGGATTGATCATGAAAGTTATTGTTCAAGCAGCCTTCACATCCTTTTATAATTGTTATTTGATCATCATCAATCGATTAGTTGACCGATCTATCAACCTCAGACATTGTTTGCAATAATTTTTATTTGATCGTGATCATCAGTTGGCTATCTTGTCAACTAACCTTATCTGGTCTTGGACCTATTTATATGCGGGCTAGTGCATCAAATTTTTCTATTTCCTAATAATTACTTAGTAAAGTCACATACACATATTAGAATAAAAAAATATACACAATGAGAGATACAATATTTTACTTGGTTCATGCCCTCAAAGGTTGTTATTCCATGACCTATGCACGATGTCGTTCACTAGCTTTCTTCTCTTCGATAAAATATTAGAGGTGGAAAAATCTCTTTATAAAATGGATGATCGATATTACTGTTGGTGCTGGAAGCACTACATCAAACTTAAGTTTTAATGTATGACTAAATTTAAAGCTAGTCTGGTGTTGTATTGTCAAGTGTGTAGGTTACTTGACAAAAGGTAAAGTTCTGATTGGGAATCAGACAATGGCTAACTCCTAAAAGGACTAGGCAACCGAAGTCCTAGTTGAGAACCATGTAGAGGCAAAGTCCTAGCCAGGTTAGGTGGTGAAAGACTTGGTCAGGAGCTAGACAAGGAAATAATAGTTAGAAACTAGGTGGATCAAATACAAGGGAAGTCAACTAGGAGTTGAGTTATTGATAAATAAGTCCAAGTTGTAGGATCGAGTAAGAGCGCTAGAGGGGGAGGGGGGGGGGGGTGAATAGCGTTGTTTGACGTTTTCACTCTTTTAATAATTCTTGCGTAAAACACAACTATACGATATCAGAAAATACAGTGGAAATAATAAATGTGAACAGATTTATTTTTACTTGGTTCACAACCATAAGCTGTTACTCCAAGATCCACGATCCATGATTGTTTCCAACGGGCAATATAATAACTCTCCTCTTACAAGAAAGAGTATGTTAGGATTGGTAAACTTATACCATCCTAAGAACTTTGAGTACAAAAAGCGATACAGAAATTACTGATAGAGAGTAGTAATAACTTGTAGTAATCGATGCAACTCCTTGGCGTTACAATGGCAATCTGGATCGAAGATTTGTGCATAGGAGGTCATCATAGAAGCGTCTTGAATTGATATTAGGGTTCATCCTCGCAGCTACTTATAAAGCCTGATCCGAGCACTTGGAAGTCTTTCCGAGTGCCTCTACGTCATCCCGTCGATCCTCTTTTGACGCTGACTCAACATCTTCCAGGCGCCTGTATCCCTTCCGGGTGCTTGTATGTTGACGTGGAGATTGCTGGATCAACTTGGACTCCGCAATGCCTTATCCAGATCCGGGCACTTGGAAACTCTTCAGACGCTTGGAAGTTGAGGTGTCTCGACCACTGAGACTCTGCCACCTCATCTGCTTCCCTGGCCCGTTTGGTTGACGTCCGATCACCTAGATAAAATGGGCGCCTATACCGTCCGGTGGTATGGATCTAAATAAGGGCACCCAGAACACAAAGTTTCAGCCCCTTCTATCCTGCATTATAAATTGGTCCAAAAACCAAAGATAACAGGAAGGATAATAGTTTTTGTAAAATTATTTGGTCTTGACTTCAGGTTTCTAGTGAAACCCTAGGTCAGACCGACGTTTACTGTTTTCCTTACCGAGAATGCATCCTCATCCACTCCACTCGGGAGAATTTACCTTTTGTCAACCAGGTCCTCTATACCTATTGGACTTTTGCTCAACCTCGATCCATTACCCCTAGATCTTCTGACCAATCCTCTAGATCAGGACTTCCTTTGCCTAGCCACAACTAGGATTTCCTTTGCCTAGCCGCAACTAGATATTTCTTGTGCTACCTGCACACTCAATTTAGCTCATTAGATCACTTTTGAAACTTAACTTGAACCCTTTACCATTATCAAAATTTAGGTTCGATTATCTGGTGCTCCCTTCATCAACAATCTCTCCCTTTTTAATTATGACAACCTATGTTCCAAGTTAAGTAAAACATCTACTTTAATAGAAGTAAGTCAACAGGCACATTTTCAAGTCAATAACAAGAATACAAAAAACATAAAGTTTTTGACTCTCTCATAATTTAGGATTCTCCCCCTGAAGTTAAGGTCTACTTAGAAAAATAATTTTGTGAAAAACTTCATTTTTCCTCTCCCCTCGAACTTGACCAGGCTTTTGCTTTGGTCGATTTGGATACAAACCATTCAAGTCATATATATTTAAAATATTTTGTAAATATTAAAATAATTTTACAAACATCAATCTTGCAAACATTAATTTTATAAACATTGAAATAATTTTTAAAATTTTTAGTCAAAAACACTTTGAAAAATATTCCAATGCAATATTTAGAAAAAAAATTTCTAAGTCATTTCAAAAAAATATTTTTTAATTTAACTTGACTTGACCATTCTCTCCCTCTTTGACATAATCAAAAATATTTATTAAAAATTTGAGGGTGATTTTTTGAAAAAAAATTTGAAATCATTTTAATTACGTGAAAAATTAAGTTTGATTCTAAGCATGTTATAATATAATATATAAAAATATATAAATAAAAAAATTTTAGCTTTTAGGCATATGTCTAACTTATTGGTATTGACTGACTATCAAAAGATAGCAGTTTGACCAAATTAGTCAAGTTTAAGTGAATCATTTCAGTTAGCTTTTAATAAGCAGGAACATTTAACTTGATCCATGATTTTTATTTTTAGCGCAAATTTTGGTTTGATGCATGGATATAAGCATCGGAACCCCAGACTTTTTTGACCTTATATATCTCACACCGTTCTAACTTTAACAATACAATATCAAGTTATTTAGTGTACTTTGTGAGATGCGATAATCTAAGTATATAGGTACATGATCTCTATTGGAAGTACCTAGACTAAGGCCAAATATTCCTTTTACTTTTGAAACTATAAAATTTAAAACTAAGTTTTCGAAAGAAAAATAAAATTTTGAAAATACTTTTGAAAAAACTAAGTAGTAGTAGATTTGAAAATCATGAGTTTTGAAACATAAAATAAAATTTACATAGTCTACTAAGAACATTCCTAATTTCCTTCTGAGTGTGCTAAACTCAGATTCAAGTAGGGGTTTTGTGAAGATGTCAGCTAAGTTTGATTTGGACTCAATATAGTCAAGTATAATTTCTCTTAGCAACATGGTCTCTAACAAAGTGGTGTTTGACCTCTTTGTGTTTGGTTCTAGAGTGATGGATTGGGTTCTTGGTCAAATTGATTGAACTGATATTATCAATTAATACTTTTGTATTGTGGTATTTCAAGTTGAAGTCAATTAATGTGTGTATCATCCAAAGTAATTGTGCAACACATTCTCCTTAACTATGTTCTATGCTTTAGTAGTAGATAATGCAACACATTGTTGCTTTCTACTACACTAGTCACTAGACATGTGATGAGTGTAGGTTATATATGATTTTTTAGCCTTATTTAACGCTCATTTACTTGTAATTCATTACATATGATCTACTTTGTCACACCTTGTTCATTTATTATTACTTGTTTCTACTCTTTTGTTCGGAGATCTACTCTTTATATATTTTTGATTATAGGATGTGATTTGAAGCTAAAACAATGCAATATTGATGATGGAGCAAGGAGTGGAGATTGAAGCACATTTTGATGAGTTTGAAAGTCATTTGAAGTGCTTCAGAGGCCCATACGACCGTGCCAAAGGTGCCACGACCGTATCTTATCATCCGGACAAGTTTTCAGGCTTCCAGAGAGTGTCCTAGGGTGAGGCACGCCCATGCTAGGTCCAACATGGTCGTGCCAAGCTAGGTACGGCCATGCCTCACCTTTCTAGAGTCCAGACACGGCCAGGCCGTGCCAAGAGGCACGACCGTGTCTCCCATCTGGACTACTCTACAAACTAAAAGTAAAATAGACATAACTTTTAGCTCCAATTGAACCATAGGCCGTGCCACCTATCAAAATGGAGCTAACTTCAAGATCTACAACTTTGCTTTAGAGTGTTTCAATTGGTTTCATCTCTAGGCCATGCTAAAAGTCATAGCCATGGCCACCTTCTAGATTCAGTCCAGATTGGGGCCGTGTTTAGGAGACACGGTCGTGCTTACTTGAGACCAGCTTGGGGCGTACCTGGGAGGCATGGCCATGCCTTATTTCCAGAACTGCAACAGCTTGAGGCCGTGCCTAGGAGGCATGACCGTGCCTCATTTCTAGATCTGCAACAGGTTGAGGCCGTGCCTAGGAGGCACGACCGTGCCTCATTTCTAGAACTGCACCAACTTGAGGCCGTGCATACGGGACACGGGCGTGTCATGCCTGGACCCTATAAATACAATTTTTTGCAATCTTTTGAGGTATCTTAGGTTACCCTTGGGCCTTAGCTTGGGGGACGACACCTCCCCTCTCCGGGGGAGGTCCCAAAACGCTTCATCTACACCGATCCGCCCTCTCCGACTCCTCTCCACCGTCCATCCTACTCCGGAATGAGAAGATCTTCAAAGGTGTCCAAGCTTCAAGATAAGTCCTCCCCTCTTTATGTGGATGACTATTTTCTTACATTCTTTTTGTAATCTTCTTGGAATGGAGTAGATCTTTGAGTTTAGGATGTAGGATGAATATTAATGTAATGATGGTGATGTAAGAACTAGTTCATGTTGATAGGCTCCCGCAAGTATACGGAATGTCGTCAAGTAATAAAAAGATATCGATCCACAGGGACTGTGTATTAGCTATAGTGATGTCACTAAGATAGTTATCTAGACTCAGAAGGAAATGGTTGAGTTGAGGATTGGTTGTGTGTGTGACAGTAGAGAAGAAGAGAGATTGGCTTGGGGTTTATGGATGAGATGGATAAGTTTAGGATTTCGGTTTCACATCCATGCTAGGTGAAGTCCCTAATTCATGTTCATTCCCTAACTCTCAATGTTTACCACCTTGTAGGGATTCTAACCAAAATACCAACTCTACCTCGTCAGGCTTTGTTGGCAATTGACCTTGAAGTCCTATGTTGTGGCCCTCTAGTAAAGGTGATTCTAGATAGCCCGGTTCAAGGCATTCCTGCTGTCACTCAGGCGCCCCGGAATACTACTAGATTCCTACCCTCTGTCACAGGGTATCTTGTTAAGGACCTTGTCCTAGTGGCCATCAACCATTAGATATCCCTTATGGGGGTTTACCACTATGTAGGAATCACTTCGGACTCGCCCGGTTCAAGGCATTCTTCCTGTCACGAAGCGCCCCGGTGTACGGCCTAGGATCTCCCTACAAAGTAATCTACCCCTCATAATCATGCATATTTGCTCACACAAACATTTCATCAAACACGTTCAAGGCACAATACACATGAAACAAAGGTAAACATTTCATTGAATAGGGAAAATGTCATAAACAAGTTCATACATCACCATCATTACATAGATGTTCATCCTACATCCTAAACTCAAGGATCTACTCCATTACAAGAAGATTACAAGAAGAATACATGAAAATAGTCATCCACAAGAAAGGGGAAGACTTATCTTTGAAGCGTGGGCATCCCTTGAAGATCTTCTTGCTCCGGTGTAGGATGGATCGGTGGAGATGAATGGCGAGGTGGATCGGCGAAGGATGGAGCGTTTAGGGCCTCCCCTAGAGAGGGGGAGGCGCCGCCGCCAAGCCAAGACCAAGGGTTTTGGAGAATGACCCAAGATAACCCAAGATTGGGTTTGTTTCCACCTTTTATACTCACCCAAAACTGCCCAGATTGTCCCTGGTTTACAAGGCTCCGCCTCAATGGGTTTTTCACCTAGTAAACCCGGTTTTCTTCAATTGGACCCTGAACCAAAGTTGTAGAGCATTGAATTATCTTCAATTTGGGTGGTGGACCGACCCATAACTCCATCTGAGCCGAAAGTTATGTTGGTTCGAAGTTTGGTCTGCAGTTTGGGCAGAGCACCCAGCGCGGCCGCGGTTTGGAGGCACGGCCGTGCCATTTAGCACGGCCTAGAGCAGTCATCGTTCTGTACACCCTGAAGCAAAGTTGTAGATCTTGAAGTTAGCTTCATTTTGAGGGGTGGCACGGCCCGTGGTTCAATCGGAGCTGAAAGATATGCCCGTTTTACTTTAAGTCTGCAGAGCAGTCCAGAATGATAGGTAGACACGCCCGTGCACTTTCCGTCACACGGCCGTGCTTAGTGAGGCACGGCCTCGGGCAGGCGTGCCTCTGGAAATAGGCACGGCCGTGCCTGTGAGGCACGGCTTGGCAAGGTCGCACCTCTGGAAATAGGCACGGCCGTGCCTAAGAAGCACGGCCTACACCTGGCGCGACTCTGGAATGAAGCACGGCCGTGCCTTTGAGGCACGGCCCCTAGCTGGATCTGGCAAAAACTGGGGCACGGCCGTGCCTAATAGGCACGGCCCAAACACGGTCCTGCTCTGGAAGTGGGCACGGGTAGAGGCACGGCCGTGCCTGGTAGGCACGGCCGTGTTCTTCTTTGTTACTCTTCTTCTCCATTTCTTCTTGTTTCTCTCCACCATCAATAATGCATCGTTTTGGCTCTAAATCACATCCTGTCAAGCAAAATATACAAAGAGCAGATCTCCGAGCAAAAGAGTAAAATATGCAATATAAAAGAATAAGGTGTGACAAAGTGTAGCATATGCAATAAATCGCAAGTAGATGAGCGTTAAAACAAAGCTAAAATACTATATATGATCTACGCTCATCACACCCCCAGACTTAAACCTTTGCTTGTCCTCAAGCAAAAACCTGCATTTAGATTCATGAATTGAAATAATGGAGTATCATAATATCTAATGAATCACAATCAATCCTATCCTATAGTTTCATTGGTGAGCTAAACATTAAAATCACTTAAATATGGCCTAAGAGTTAGTTCTCCGTGCTCGGTGTAAAATGTGGCCTTGGGTTTTCAAGTGTCAAATCATAATCAAAGTCAAGTCATCATTTAACCAGTTTTCCTCTTGCTTCCGGCGATAGACACTCGCATGGTTCATCCCTCTCAAAAATGCTATGCACCATCTACACAAGGTCTCAAAGGAATACTCGGTATCAAGAGAAACATGATAGATATTTCCCCAGTAACCTTTATTAGTCTCAAAGGGGTATCTAATCAGTTTCCACTCACGACACTATTTTTTTTATCCCTTTATATCTTTTTTCTTTTCCTTTTTTTTTTTTCTTTCTTTTTTTTTTTTTTTTTTTTTTTTTTTTTGGGATCTTGATTTTTCCAAGTGAGCTTCCATGATCCGAGTTTATCCAGTAACCAAAATGTAGTTGAGAGATCACCTTAGAAGCGCAAGTACTAAAGGTTCAATGATTCATGACTAATTTCAGACTTTCTACTATCAAACCTAGGCATAGTGTAGAGAGATCCTAAAATTAGGCCAAAACTCAAATTCTTTCAATAAAAATATAGCTCACTTCATGCTACCAAGGATAGGAAAGATCAGATCATCAAACATACTATCTCCAAACATCAAATCAATGAAATCTAAGCGAGAGTGCTAGCATTTTTGCAAGAAGACAAACCATCAATGCAATGATAAGTGATGCTTCAATTTATTATGCATGGAGAAACCAAAAGAGAAATAACAAAATCTAACTAAGAACCCAAAATATGTACAACCCCCAGACTTACATTTTTCTATACCTCAATGAAAACAAAGAAATAATAATGGAGAAGAAATGTTATTTGGAGAGAAATTACCCAATGAAGCTCAGAAGATGTTCTAGGCCTTTAGTTGCCTATTTCCTCTCCTCAAGGTAAGCACACTCCTCCATATCGATGAAACCTTCAAAAGAAAATAAGACAAGAAAAAGTAAGTAGAGGGTTTATGGGTTAGAAAACAAAATAAAGCATAAAAGAAAATAAAGCAAGAAACTAAAATAAAGTCTTGGGTTGCCTCCCAAGAAGCGCTTGTTTAAGGTCCTAAGCTTGACCTTTATTTTTATTACTTAAACCTCGACCGTGGAGGTGTAAGAAACTTCAGAACCCTACGGTGGAGGGCCCTGAGTTTTTCATTAAATATGCTCATATACAAAAGGTTACATCTAGCAATCCCATAAAAGAGTTGTGAAAAGTTTGTATGCGATTTATGATCAAAAAATTTCCTACCACAAATATGCTTGAGAAAAGATAGATTGGTAAACATAGATATATTCAAAGAAATAGTATCTTTACCAATCACAAAGTCTAGCAAGTCATCAAACATATTCAATGGTAGGGTGCGATGTGGTGTGGGTGGAGAATCAACTAAGGGGAGTGATTCTTGGGAAGTCCCTACACTACCCCTTTCAAAATCTCCTAATCCTGCATTGTCCACAATATCTAGTGGTTGTGGAACAGAGGAAAATGATTCTTGGGACTCCTCCGCCAAGATACGAAGCCCTACATATCCTCTTATCACATTATTCCAATATTCTATTACAAGATCTTTAAAAACTTCCTCAATAGCAGGATAGAGTTGATTTTCCAATAAGTCCTCAGCAAGATTTTCAAACTTTTCCCATTTAGAATCAAAATGTTTTTTGGTGCAAGCATCACAAAAATTTATCTGTCTCAAACAATCCTTACATAACACATTTTGTGATGATACAAAATTTTCCCATTCAACACCAAAATTACCAACCATATTTGTAGACACCTCCAAGTTATCATCTTTCACAAATGAACTAGTGTCATAATCATTATCATGCTGGTTGTTTACAGAATCAAAATAATCCTTGAAGCAATCATCACAATATTTTACTTGTCTAAAATAATCCTTACATAAAAGGGCTTGTGATGATATCCATTCCTCCATCATATCATCAAGGATACAAATGTTCTTGCTGTAACATCCACCTACACGCCCTATTTTTAAACATCTTTCACACCAGATCCACGATTTAGCCCATTCTTCTAATGTAGGGCGACATCCATATTTTCTCCACCAGGCTTGTAATCAGGATCATATAAAAGTGGACATGCTTCCATTCACATGCCAATCAGCACCACAAAACACACATTCATCATCATCGTCATACAACTCACCAAATCTTGAATATCCAACTTCGAATAACCTCACTATATAAGCATCCATTTAATCCTCAAGAAGAATGTTTTGGGTTTTCTATATTTGAATTTTTTTTTGTATTTTTCAAAGTCTAGAGTAACTAAAATTGCTAGTCACTAAAGCTAATAGCAACAGTCCCCGGCAACGGCGCCAAAAACTTGATAGGCTTCCGCAAGTATACGGAATGTCGTCAAGTAATAAAAAGATATCGATCCACAGGGACTGTGTATTAGCTATAGTGATGTCACTAAATAGTTATCTAGACTCAGAAGGAAATGGTTGAGTTGAGGATTGGTGTTGTGTGTGACAGAGAAGAGAGATTGGCTTGGGGTTTATGGATGAGATGGATAAGTTTAGGATTTCGGTTTCACATCCATGCTAGGTGAAGTCCCTAATTCATGTTCATTCCCTAACTCTCAATGTTTACCACCTTGTAGGGATTCTAACCAAAATACCAACTCTACCTCGTCAGGCTTTGTTGGCAATTGACCTTGAAGTCCTATGTTGTGGCCCTCTAGTAAAGGTGATTCTAGATAGCCCGGTTCAAGGCATTCCCGCTGTCACTCAGGCGCCCCGGAATACTACTAGATTCCTACCCTCTGTCACAGGGTATCTTGTTAAGGACCTTGTCCTAGTGGCCATCAACCATTAGATATCCCTTATGGGGGTTTACCACTATGTAGGAATCACTTCGGACTCGCCCGGTTCAAGGCATTCTTCCTGTCACGAAGCGCCCCGGTGTACGGCCTAGGATCTCCCTACAAAGTAATCTACCCCTCATAATCATGCATATTTGCTCACACAAACATTTCATCAAACACGTTCAAGGCACAATACACATGAAACAAAGGTAAACATTTCATTGAATAGGGAAAATGTCATAAACAAGTTCATACATCACCATCATTACATAGATGTTCATCCTACATCCTAAACTCAAGGATCTACTCCATTACAAGAAGATTACAAGAAGAATACATGAAAATAGTCATCCACAAGAAAAGGGGAAGACTTATCTTTGAAGCGTGGGCATCCCTTGAAGATCTTCTTGCTCCGGTGTAGGATGGATCGGTGGAGATGAATGGCGAGGTGGATCGGCGAAGGATGGAGCGTTTAGGGCCTCCCCTAGAGAGGGGGAGGCGCCGCCGCCAAGCCAAGACCAAGGGTTTTGGAGAATGACCCAAGATAACCCAAGATTGGGTTTGTTTCCACCTTTTATACTCACCCAAAACTGCCCAGATTGTCCCTGGTTTACAAGGCTCCGCCTCAATGGGTTTTTCACCTAGTAAACCCGGTTTTCTTCAATTGGACCCTGAACCAAAGTTGTAGAGCATTGAATTATCTTCAATTTGGGTGGTGGACCGACCCATAACTCCATCTGAGCCGAAAGTTATGTTGGTTCGAAGTTTGGTCTGCAGTTTGGGCAGAGCACCCAGCGCGGCCGCTGTTTGGAGGCACGGCCGTGCCATTTAGCACGGCCTAGAGCTGTCATCGTTCTGTACACCCTGAAGCAAAGTTGTAGATCTTGAAGTTAGCTTCATTTTGAGGGGTGGCACGGCCCGTGGTTCAATCGGAGCTGAAAGATATGCCCGTTTTACTTTAAGTCTGCAGAGCAGTCCAGAATGATAGGTAGACACGCCCGTGCACTTTCCGTCACACGGCCGTGCTTAGTGGGCACGGCCTCGGGCAGGCGTGCCTCGGGAAATAGGCACGGCCGTGCCTGTGAGGCACGGCTTGGCATGGTCGCACCTCTGGAAATAGGCACGGCCGTGCCTAAGAAGCACGGCCTACACCTGGCGCGACTCTGGAATGAAGCACGGCCGTGCCTTTGAGGCACGGCCCGGCCCCTAGCTGGATCTGGCAAAAACTGGGGCACGGCCGTGCCTAATAGGCACGGCCCAAACACGGTCCTGCTCTGGAAGTGGGCACGGGTAGAGGCACGGCCGTGCCTGGTAGGCACGGCCGTGTTCTTCTTTGTTACTCCTTCTTCTCCATTTCTTCTTGTTTCTCTCCACCATCAATAATGCATCGTTTTGGCTCTAAATCACATCCTGTCAAGCAAAATATACAAAGAGCAGATCTCCGAGCAAAAGAGTAAAATATGCAATATAAAAGAATAAGGTGTGACAAAGTGTAGCATATGCAATAAATCACAAGTAGATGAGCGTTAAAACAAAGCTAAAATACTATATATGATCTACGCTCATCAAAATAATTTTCTTGAGGATTAAATAGATGCTCATACAAAGAGGTTACTCCAACAAGAAAAAGTAATATTAGCTGCGTTGTATGCCGAAGACTATTGTGTGTTTTGTGGTGCTGACAGCCATGTGTTTAAGAATTGCCCAGCTTTATCTATTTTATTTCACCCTGCCTATAAAATCTCTCCACGTGAGGAATGAGAGTCATCATCCATTTGTTATGATTGTTTAAGGCAGGAATCCTTTTTGTAAAAGTTGTGGCAAAAAGATTGAAGAGGTTGATCATAAAAGGGTTGAAGATCTCTTTGAGGATTTATTGAAAATTTACTCAATCATGCTATTGATGATATTGTGGTTGATGACGTTGTAAGAAGATATGGAGGGACTCATATTAAGGTGAAAAGTCCCATAAATCATTCTCTTATATTCCACATTATGTTCCAGTAAATGTTACGGATAATGCAAGATTAGGAGACGTTGAAAGGGTTAGTGTAGGGACTTGTGCATTAGAGGCGAAGCCCCAAGAATCACTTTTCTTAGTTGATCTTCCAACCACACCAAAGCGCTCCCTATCCTTAAATATGTTTGATGGCTTGCTAAACTTTGTGATTGGTAAAGACATTATTTCTTGTGATATACCTATGTTTACAATCTATCTTTTCTCAAGTATATTTATGGTAGGAAATTTTTTGACTATGATTGACATGTAAATTTTTCAAAGCTATTACATAGAATGGCTAGATGTAACCATTTGTATATGAGCATATTTAATGACAAGCTCAGGGTCCTTAACTGCAGGGTTCTGAAGTTTCTTACACCTCCACGGTAGAGGTTTAAGTAATAAAAATAAAGGTCAAGCTAAAAACCTTAAACAAGCGCTTCTTGGGAGGCAACCCAAGTTTTCTTTTTTGTTTCATTTTGGTTTCTTCCTTTATTTTCTTTTATGCTTTATTTTATTTGCTAACCCACAAACCCTCTACTTACTTTTTCTTGTTATATTTTCTTTTGAAGGTTTCATTGATATAGAGAAGGGTGCTTACCTTGAGGAGAAGGATTAAATAACTAGAGGCTCTGAACATCTTTGGAGTTTCATTGTGTAATTTCTCTCTAATCATATTTCTATTCCATTTATATTTCTTTATTTTCATTGAGACATAGAAAAATGTAAGTCTGGAGGGATGTACATATTTCTGGTTCTTAGTTAGATTTAGTTATATTTCTTTTTTTTTCTTTATGCATAATAAACTTTTCTAGCTAGTGGCATCACTTATCATATCATTGATGATTTGTCTTCTTGTAAAAATGCTAGCACGCCTGTTTTAGATTTCATTGATTGGATGTTTGGAGCTAGTATGTTTGTTGATCGATCTTTCCTATCTTTGGTAGCATGAAGTGAGCTATGTTCTTATTGAAAGAATTTAAATTTTGACCTAGTTTTAGGATCTCCTTACACTATTGCCTAATCGAAGAGGTTGATTAATTCTGAAATTAGTCATGATTCATGAGACTCGATTAGTACTAGTATTTCCATGGTGATTTTCCATTGCATTTTGGTTACTGAACCAACTTAAGTCATGTTAACTCTTTTGGAAAAATCTTGAATCCTGAAAAAAAAAATTCAAATGCTCCTTTGCTTTGATTTCATTACATTACAAATAAAAAAAATTAAAGGGATGAAAAAAAATAGTTTCGAGAGTGGAAGTATTTCAATTATCCCTTTGAGACCGGTAAGGGTTACTGGGGAAATAAATGATATATTTTTCTTGATCTTGAGGTAATCCTTTGAGACCTTATGCAATGGAAGGGATGAACTAGGCCTATGGCAGGTAAGTATCTAAGGCTGGAAATATTTAGAAACACGGTTGCATGACGACTTGACTTTAAGTAGGGTTTTGATATCAAATGGACTAAGGCCACTTTTTGCACCGAGCACGGAGAACTAGTTCTTAGGCCACATTTAGTAATTTTAATGTATAGCTCACCAATGATACTATATGATAGGATTGGTTGTGATTCACTAGAGATTATGATACTCCATGCTTTCAATTCATGAATCTAAATGCAGGTTTTTGTTTGAGGACAAACAAAAGTTTAAGTTTAGGGGTGTGATGAGTGTAGGTTATATATGATTTTTTAGCTTTATTTAACGCTCATCTACTTGTAATTCATTGTATATGATCTACTTTGTCACACCTTATTCATTTATTATTACTTATTTCTACTTTTTTGCTTGAGATTTGCTCTTTGTATATTTTTGATTGTAGGATGTGATTCGAAGCTAAAACGATGCAATATTGATGATGGAGTGGAGATTGAAGCACATTTTGATGAGTTTGGAAGTCATTTGAAGTGCTTCAGAGGCCCACACGGCCGTGTCAAAGGTGCCATGTGATATGCGTAGGGAATATATGTTTCTGAGATTTTCATTGCACATCTTTTTGTATTTCATATCATTTTCTTACATTTATCACATCCTTTATCTATGCATTAGGTATGTTTCTCCATTTCATGGTTCGGAGGTCTGCTCTTGTGTTTATGCTTTTGTAGGACGGAAATGGAGCGAAAAAGGTAAAACAGAGAACTAACCGAAGATAAGGCAAGACAGAGTCATGCCTCCAAGGCATGTCCGTGTCTCAATTTCCCAAGGGTCGTGCCCATCAGGGCATGGCCGTGCCTCACCACCAGAACAGCATCAACCCCTGGCCGTGCCCACTAGGCACGACTGTACCTTCATCCAGAGAGCCAGCTGCCCAGGGCCATGCCTACCAGGCACGACCGTGTCTCCATTCCAACATTGAGCCAGGGCCTGGCCGTGCCTACCAGGCACGGTCGTGCCTGATTTCCATAGGAGTAACTGCTTCTGGCCGTGCCTCACAGGCACGCTCGTGCTAGCTTTCCAGAGACTCAACAAGC
This sequence comes from Curcuma longa, assembly GCF_044706935.1. NCBI lineage: Eukaryota > Viridiplantae > Streptophyta > Magnoliopsida > Zingiberales > Zingiberaceae > Curcuma > Curcuma longa. The sequence goes on from NC_133874.1 coordinate 3,212,328, forward strand.
CACCACCGTGCCTACCAGGCACGACCATGCCTATTTTCCAGGGGATCCATAGTACATGGTCGTGCCTACCAGGCACGACCGTGTAACGGGGCGTGCTGGACGTGTGCCCTGGGTCGTGTGACTAGACACGGTCGTATGGCGAGGACTTGATTGCGGGGTGATGGGGTGTTTTTGTATGTGAATATTTTATTTATATATTTTTCCCTTAATTATTGTCACTTACACCCATCAAAATTAACTATTTATTTATTACCAAACCTCTACTTTATCGTCCTAATTGGTATAGGGAGGTCCGGGTCGTCTCTCTCGGACTTAATGACCGGATGTTTATTCTAGAACTGCTGCAGGTTTATTGTGTTTTATTCATTATTTATTCCTAACTACTTGCACAATTTATTTATTGACAAAAGAATATTAATTATTTACATAAATCACAATCTAATTCAAACAATAACATATTTACAAACTTAAGAAACAAATGTATACAACAAGTTATATAATAAACCTAAACACCACATAATTGTACAACTCTTGATTCAATGGCTTATTTATTAATACAAGTCATCATACAACATACATTATCTTATATACACAAATTCACACTAGTAACAATACACACAAATCCTTTACAATTGACATTAAATAAATTCATCTTATTCAAGTCCTACAACAACATAACCACATGCTACCTACAACACATAGATACATCATGCATTAATCAACCACACAATCTACATACAGTTTTAGAACCGGTTCCCACAACTACAATTTTAACCCAAATGCCACACATGAAAGATTCAACATCGAGCATGCTTCTTACATCATTTGATTCATCAAACACCCAGGTTTAAACATAGCAAGAACTACATTAACCCAATCCAACTGATCCAACTTCAACATGGGCTTTAAACCAATTAGATGAACATCTCATAACACACAAACGAACCTTTCTCCACATGAATCAAACAACACAATATTGACTTTACCCATAGAAAACTCATGCTATCTACTTGCATCATTCAGTTACATTCATAATCAACCAAACAACTGAAACATCAACACAAGTTTATCCCATTCAAACCAAAACCAAATATCAATAACAGAGCCTTCATCACAACCTGTAAACAACAGTTAAAGCATATTATTCAACCAAACTTCAATAAACAGAAGAACAATAAAATGGGGGGTTTTGAATAATTCAACAACTAACAAGCTAAGAAGAAAACAACCACAGCTAAAATTAGGTTAAAGTAGAGTTAGGGATCTTTTTCCTTTCGGTTCAGAACCAAGAACAGGGGAAGAGTGTGGAACGGTGAAGATGGATGGAAGAGCTCCAATCGGCACAGAGCAGCAACATTGATGCCATTTTAAACGAGTCATAACAACAGGGAGTGGTCGAGCGTCGCCGGAACTGGCCGATTCCGGCGAGCTCAAATCGGGGAAGGAAGAAATCAGCCACCGTCGAGCTCCATTCCTGCTGCAAACCACAGACAGGAGTTAGAAACCAAACGGAAACCCTTACCTCATTCCTCGGTGGAAGGTGCGGCCAGAGCTCAGCCCGGCGTCCCGTGCCGGTCTCTGATGGATGCGGTCAGACAGGAAATCCGACAGAGCAAACCACCCACGCCGGAGCTCACTGCTGCGGGTGCGACGGCCACCATCGCCGGAGCGAACCACCCATGGTGGCAGAAGACCTGAATGGTGAAGAGGAGCAGCGCCGGAGCGAACCACCCACGGCGTCTCCCCTGCGGTGCTGTTGGAGTAACCGCCCTCTGTTGACACCGGCTGCCGCCTTGTGTCTGATCGGAGATGAAGGTGATGAACGGAGGTGGCGCGATGGGTGGAGGCGGTCGGATGGACGGAAGCTCGCGACGGGAGCTCGGTGGGAAGTCGCGTCGCGAGAGAGAAGAGAAGCTACAGTGAAGGAGGAATCGGGATTGCGGACCGAGCTCCCTGCCAAAAACCCTAGCGCCGTGGTTTTATTCTGTTGCCGCTGAACCGGACCGGCAATTGAACCGATGCAAATTGAAATGAACCAAATTCAGCAAGTGGGGTCGGGCCGAATTTGTTTGGGCTTGAACTGTGGACTGGGCTGATATGGATTGGACTGAATTTTGGATTTGAGCTTGGGTTGTATGGATTAAGCTGGTTGAATCCATTTGATCTGATTGAGCCAATTTGAATTCCAATTCGAACCATATTTGAACCCGAGCTTGATTTCCTGCAAATTAATCTCCAAAATTTGTTATCTTCATCCTAATTTCCTGCCAAATAAATTAACACAAAATTAATATCCATAAATACCTCAAAATTATAAGAAAACTAGAATGAAGACAAACATTAACCCAAGAAACAAAACAAGCTAAAAGCCCAATTTACGATCTGGAATATAATTAAAATTAGCCTGATATGATCCTAATTTACCCGGTCAAATAGGCAGTTATCAACATTAAGCTTGTTTCTAAAGACCCATTTTGTTTCAATAAACTTTTTATCTTTAGGTAAAGGTACTAAGTCCCAGACTTGACTACGTTCAAATTGGGCTAACTCCTCCTGCATGGCTATGATCCAATCAGGGTCAAGTAAGGACTCTTCTACAGATTTGGGTTCAATTTTAGAAATCAAGGCAATTTGGCTAAGGTTTCTAAAGGCTGACCTAGTTTGAACCCTTAGTTCTGGATCACCCAGGATTTGGTCAGTTGGGTGAGCTGAACTAACTCTTATAGTTCTTGGTTGGTTAGGTTCAGGTTCAATCAGATCATGGTCTTGGTCCTCAATTTGACTTGGGTTTTCATCTTGGTTAGTACTAGACCTAACAAAGTCAATTGGTTGATAGGTGGTTTGATCAGGGTCATTTGGGCTAGATTTTTCATCAAATTTTACATTTGTGGTTTCTTCAATTTTTAGGGTAGTTTTGTTATAAACTCTATAGGCTCTACTGGTAAGAGAGTAACCTACAAAGATACCCTTTTCTACCTTAGATGTAAATTTTTCTAAGTGTTCTCTGGTATTTAAAATATATACTTTACATCCAAAGACTTTAAAATACTTAATATTAGGTTGTTTGTTATAATAGATTTCAAAAGAGGTTTTTCCTAGATTTTTATTTATAGTTATTCTATTTTGTACATAACAGGTTGTACTAACAGCCTCAGCCCAGAGGTATTTAGGTAGGTTGAATTCATTAAGCATTGTTCTAGTTGCTTCTTGTAATGTTCTATTTTTTCTTTCTACAATTTCTATTTTGTTGGGGTGTTTTAGGGCAAGAGAATTCATGGTGGTACCCATTTTCTAAGCAAAATTGGTTAAATTTTTTTGTTTTTGAATTCTCTACCGTTATCGCTCCTAAGTCTTTTAATTTTAACCCCTTTTTCATTTTCTGTTTGTTTACAAAAGTGGTTAAAAGTTTCAAAGGTTTCATCTTTATTTTTTAAGAATTTTACCCAAGTGAATCGTGAGTAATCATCAATTATAACTAGACAGTATAAATTTCCATTAATAGACTTAACCCCGTGTGAGTCAAACAGGTCTAGGTGGATTAGTTCAAGTATAGACTTGGTTTGAGTTTGATTAATTGGTTTGTGGGTTGATTTGGTTTGTTTTCCTTGTTGGCAAGCTTTACAAATGGTTGACTCAAGGTTAGATAATTTTGGTAGGCCTCTAACTAAACCATTTAGTTTGGGTAACTTTCTGAAGTGGGTGTGTGACAGTCTCCTATGCCAGAGCCAAGTCTCATCCTTATTGGTTAAAAGACATTTTGCTAAGGGACTGGTTAACCTAATTTCATAAATGTTATTGTGCCTATGTCCTCTAAGTGTGATGTTTGGGTTGTTAGTGTGTTTAATTAGGCATTCAGTGGATAGGAACCTAACCTTATAGCCTGTATCACACAATTGACTAATACTAAGCAGGTTAAAATGGAAATTTTCGACAAGCAGAACCTTTTTAATGATAAAGTCAGAGTCAAGTTCAATATTACCTCTACCAATTACCTTAAGTTTACCGTTGTTTCCAAAAGCAACGGTTCCTAGGCTTTTATACTTGATTTCTGTGAATTTGGTGGGATCCCCAGTCATGTGTCTGGAGCATCCACTATCCAGAATTCAATTATTTCCCTACAGTTAAGTAGGAGAAGTTAGAATTTAAATCAAGTTAGGTTGAGTTTAAGTTGAGATTAAAAATTTGAAAAACAAAAAAAAATTTGAATTTTGAGAAACTTAAAAAATAAGTTTTCAAAAACTTAAGTTTTATTTTGAAAATTTTTTTGAAAAAACTTTAAAAGTCAAAAAAATTAAATTTTAAATTTTGAAAAATTTAAAAAATTTAAAAATTTTTTAAAAATTTGAAATTTAAATTTTAAAACTAAAAAAATTTGAAATTTCAAATTTTAAAAAGTTTTAAAATTTAAATTGAAATTTAAAAAAAAAATTGAAATTTGAATTTTTGAAAAACTAAAAAATTTGAATTTTTAAAGACAAAAAAGAATTTTGAAATTTGAATTTGTAAAAAAATGAAAAAAAAAATTGAAATTTAATTATTTTTAAAACTAAAAAAATTTGAAATTTGAATTTTTAAAGACAAATTTTTTTTTTGAAATTTTAATTTCTAAAAAAATAAAAAAAATTTAAAATTTTGATTTTTAATAAAAAACTAAAAAAATTGAAATTTGAAAGACTAAAAAGATTTTGAAATTTTTATTTGTAAAAAAATAAAAAACTTTTAAATTTTTTTAAAAAATTTTGAAAAAACAAAAGAAAAATTTTGAAATTTGAAATTTAAATTTTTAAAAACTAAAAAAAATTTTGAATTTTGGAAGACTAAAAAAATTTGAAATTTGAATTTTGAACGGCTAAAAAATTTTTAAAATTTGGATTTTGAAAAACCAAACAAAATTTGAAATTTAAAATTTCAAAAATTTAAAAAATTTTGAAATTTGAATTTTGTAAAAAACAAAAAATTTTGAAATTTGAATTTTTTTTTTTGAAATTTGAATTTTTAAAAACTAAAAAAATTTGAAATTTAAATTTTTAAAAACTAAAAAAAATTTGAAATTTTAATTTGTAAAAAAAACTAAAAGAAAATTTTGAAATTTAAATTTTTAAAAATAAAATTTTGAATTTTGAAAGACTAAAAAAAATTTGGAAATTTAAATTTTAAAAAATAAAAATTTAAAATTTGAATTTTTAAAAACTAAAAAATTTTGAAATTTGAATTTTAAAAACTAAAAAATTATGAAATTTAAATTTTTTAAAGACTAAAAAATTTTGAAATTTGAATTTGAAAACTAAAATTTTTTAAAATTTGAATTTTGAAAAACCAAAAAAAAAAATTTGAATTTGAAAAACTAAAAAAATTTTGAAAATTGAATTTTTGAAAAACTAAAAAATTTTGAAATTTGAAAACTTAAAAAAATTTTGAAATTTGAAATTTAAAAAATTTAAAAAATTTGAAATTTCAAATTTTAAAAACCAAACAAAAATTTAAAATTTGAATTTATAAAAACGAAAAAATTTGAAATTTGAATTTTTAAAAACTTAAATTTTGAAATTTGAATTTTGAAAGACTAAAAATAATTTTGAAATTTAAAATTTAAAGAAAACCAAAAAATTTTGAAATTTGAATTTTTAAAAACTAAAAAATTTTAAATTTGAATTTTTTATTTAATTTGAGTTTGAATTTGAATTAATTAAGATTTGAATTTTAAATTTGAATTAATTAAGGTTTGGATTTTGAATTAATCAAAATTTTAATTAATTAAGGGTAAGATTTTAACTTCAAGTTTGAATTTTAAATTTTCAATCAATGATTCGAGTTTAGTTGACCTTATTCATCTCACTTGATCTATGTTGTCAATCAAAGGGATCCTATGATTTTTGTGAGATGAGCTTGATTTTATTTTATAAAAGTTAATCTGACCTTTTGTTAGATTCAGGTTTGACAAGTAGTAGTTTAAAAGTATACTTCAATAATTGGCTTTCCAGGCAGTGGCGAGGCACAGGGACCTTCTTTGGCCGAAGCCTTATTGGATCAACAACCACTTTCTAGGCAAAGCCGCTTAAGGAAGTTGTACTTTTAACCTACTCATTGAAACACCCTGGTCTAACTAGTCTAGGATGTCGAGGTAGCTTCGGCTAGTTTCACTAGGCTAAAAAGACCAAATAGGGGATGTCCTCCCCTACCTGACTCCTTAGACAAGCTTCCCTAACGTACTATCAGCTCGCCCCACCCTAGTACTAAGTAGGTCAAGAGTCAGACTAACTTTTAATACTAGTCCTAGGTACCCAAACGGGTAAAGGCTGACTTTGAGGTGCCAACTAGTTTGGTACCTCCCCCTAAATGATAGGTAGGGTGTTTAGGGTCAATGTAATGGATGTCCTTTTTGGGACATAATATTGGTTCTGCCCTACTTGCCTTGTTAGATAGGCTTTCGGGACCCACGCTTTTCGTCGATTTTTTGTGGGTGGATGAAAGAGACAAAGGATCTTTGGGCCGATCCTGATTTGTACCCTATCCCAGATTTATTATACATGCCCTTTTGAGATCCAAGAATAAGGTCAAGATTCTTGGATCGGGTTGTAAAGGTTTCTAGTAAGTCCTTAAGGTTTTGAACTTCACCCTTTAGGGTGGAGTTTTCATTTTCAAGTTTAGAAATTTTTGAGTTTGATTCAGTTGAGTTTTGATTAAGAATTTGCTCCTTAAGGTCTTGATTTTCCTTAAGGAGCTGATCAGCCCTAGATTTGGATGCAAGCAGTTTCTTATTCAAAATAAAAATAATCTTAAAAAAAATTTCATTGATCGAATCTAAATATACCTTAGTCGAGCCGTCAGAAAAGAGTCTGATCTCTTGGCTCGACTCGTATTCAGAATCCTCGTCTTGCTCCGAGTCTGATCCAGGTCCGGTTGCCATCAGTGCGAGGTAGCTCGAGTTCTTTGGTGGTTCATCATCCGAGTCGTCTGAGCTTTCGTCCCAAGTAGCTTGAAGAGCCTTCTTCTTTTTGCTCTTCTTGGGTTGATCCTCCTTCTTGTAAGGGCATTCATGTTTGAAGTGCCCCTTTCTATTGCAGCTGAAACAGGTCATGTTGCTTTTGCCTTCAGTGCTGGAGGGCTTCATAACCTTTTGGATGTCCTTCTTGGAGAACTTGTTCTTTCTTCTGGTGAACATCTTCCTTACCAAGTTCACCAGCTGTTCTTCTTCATCAGAGTCTGAATCTGACTCACTTTCAGACTCTTCTTGAGGCTTGTTCTTTGTTTTTTCTTCTTTTGATGAACCTGCAAACAAAGCAATACCCTTCTCGGCCTTGGCGTTAGTCTGTTCGTGTAATTTCAATTCACAGAATAATTCATCTAAGTTAATTTTAGACAGGTTCCTAGAAATTTTATAAGCATCTATGATAGATGCCCATAGAGAATTTCTAGGAAATGCATTTAGGGCATACCTTATAATGTCTCTATTTTCCTATTTGTGCCCGATTAGGTGGAGTCCGTTTAGTATCTCCTTGATCCTGAGCGTGGAGTTGGCTTGCCGACTCGCCTTCCTGCATCTTAATATTGAAGAGTTTATTTAATAATAAATCACGCTTAGTTACCTTAGCGTCGCTTGTGCCCTCGTGTAGCTCTATCAATTTGTCCCATAGTTCCTTAGCAGAGTCGGTTGGGCCGATTCGGTTCAACTCCTCTTTTGTTAAGCCGCACTGTAGTGTATTTTGTGCCTTGAATTCAATCTGCGCCTTTTTCTTCATATCGGTGTTCCATTTGTCTGGTTTTAGCGGCGCATTATTTCCTTCATCCATAGGAGTTGTATATCCAGTCTGAACCGCGAACCACTGGTCTATATCGGTCTTCAAGTACACTTCCATTCTCCGCTTCCAGTAGGGGAAATCTTCCCCGTTGAAGAGCGGAGGGCAGACAGTGCTAAAGCCTTCTCCTTGGGCCATTTAGTCTAGCACACAGAAAAATAAATAGGCAAAGTGTCCCAAGACTAGGTCTTGGATTAGTAGTGTGGGAGAAATAAGTTAGAAGTAGTAAGAAGCGACTGGAATGGTGTTGCACCAATTTCGAGTAAAATTTGATCAAAAAAATCCAAGCAATGGTATAAACCAGACTCAGATTGTACAGCGAGAAACTCAAAACTGATAAAAACTAGATTCGGAAACCCCTAGCTCTTACGGTGGTTGCACCGATTCAGAGCGTACCAGGCTCTGATACCACTTGTTGGATCGAGTGCACGTGAGAGGGGGGTGAATCATGTGACTTTTTAAAATTTTAATATACGTCAAAAATCATGCACAGTGGAAAAACAAAATACGAAAAATCACAACACAAGCCAACACGAAGGTTTTACTTCGTTCGGAGCCTCCGGCGACTCCTACTCAAAGGCCCAGGTCCCTTGGACCTTTCCTGTAGGCAATCCACTAAATCTCTCTACCAGAAGAAAACCTCTGGTAGAGTAGGCGAATACAATGAATTGAAAGTGTGACAACCCCACACTTTCAAATTTTAAATAAGTGCAGAAAAATAAAAAATAAAAATTACTTCGTTACCCAACACGTAGAAATTTCTGGACGAGCTCGGATGTTGGGGATGATCTTTCGGTAGAAGTTGGACGTGGTCGTGTCGAAGCTTGGGCCGCCGCAGAAGGAGAACGTTGGTCGAAGCTATATCATTCATACACTGATCGAAGCTTTATATATGCACTATTGAGTTTATCTAGATCCACAAATGTTGGCCACACTTCTCAAAAATCACAAACTTGATCCACGCCTTGCTCGTGATCTTATCCAGGAACAAAGAATAATTCAAATAAAACTTTATATATAGGAAAATTTTATCCTCCTTAAATCTTTATTATAGGTAGGAATAATTTTATCCTCTAATAAAATTTCAGATTAGCAAAATGAAGAATAATAAGTAATTTTACAGAGTTCACCTGCAAAATTAACTTAGTCCATATACCAAATAAACCCTGTAAAACATAGTTAGTATAATAATAAAATGGACTAAAATAAGGAATATTCAAAGTTAATTAGATCCTGTCAATCCAGACCAGGATCTAACCAGGCCTCAACTTAGATCACCCAAATGGATCTAAGTTGGACCGTGCCTAAAGTTCCAAAATGGAACTCGTCCTCACTGGTTCGCTCCTCCAGTGACTTACCTTACTTACCTTAGCGCATCTTTACTAGACTTCTCTAACCCACTAGGTCTTTTGCCAAGGCTCAACCACCCTGGTCTTTCTGCCAAGTCTCCACCAACTTGGTCTTCAGTCAGTTGTACGGACCCAACTGGACTTCCTGTCAGGACTCAACCATCCTGGACTTCAGTCTGGTGTCTGGTTCTAAGTCTTTCAACCCTGCACACTTAGTAAGAAGGTTAAACCCACAACAAACCTAACTTTAACCTATTTGTCATTCATCAAAACTTGAGTTTAACCGTTAGTGCAAACTGCACCACTTTGCTTTAGACGCATGTGACATTGTCGTGCCAACGGGATCAAGGGTAAAATGGGAATTGGACCCACGCTAGACTATGTGATCTAAATAATCTCAAAACCATTTACGCGATTTGGATAAATCGCACAAGTAGCTACGCCGTTCAAAAAATTACCGATAGTTATTATAAAGTAATTACTATAATAAATAATAATAATAATTTAATTTGTTAAAAGAATTTATACATAGACCATTTTCATATTAAAAATTATTTTACCAACTTAATTAAAATAACTCAATCTTCATTGAAATCGCCTTAACGTGATGAAATTCATCTCAAAAAAATTATAACAACTAATTATTGACTGCTATAATATTATAATAATCAATTTATTATTATTATTATTATTATTTTATAGTGAATTTAATTATTTTAAAATAATTTTATTAAATTTAAATAATTTTGATTAAATTAATATAAAAAATACTTCATATAAATTTTTTAAAACTAAATTGTATTATTTATTTTTATATATTTTAGCAGTTATTTGTATCTTTTACCGTGTTAGAAAAAAGTATATTTAATATAAAAAATATGATGGGATGTCTTTTTAAAAAAACAAATACTCTTTTGATAAATGCCCTTTGTTTCTGTAAAAAAAATAAAATCTGTCACCTCAACAGTCTTACACGATTGACTCCACGACCATCTATGAAGAGTTAAATCAAAAAACTACAATTGATCATAAAAGAAGAAATAAATGCCCTTTTGATTAGAGATCAATAATACATTAATAATTGAATTGATTGAATCATAAATCGAAGAAATCGAACAAATTAATTTTTTTATCTAGTCGTACATATCAAACTTTCATATAAAAATCAAAGAAATTGAATTGATAAAACATCAATTAAATAAATTTAAAAATTAAAAAAATTAAATTTTTGATTAAATCAGAACTCGAGAGTGTAAGAGAAGAGTCCTGAATTACAAAATTAAAAATTTTAAATTTTCGATTTCGATTTCGATTCAGACGTAACCGAATTCGATTTAATCAATTTTAAATATTTAATTAAAATAATTAATATTTTTTAAAAAAATAAATTTCTAAATTAATCGAATTAAAATTTTTTATTTCAATTGGTTAATTCAATTTAATTGACGTTTTGCTCATCCCTATTTTTGATTTTGACCTTATAAAATCGTTAATCGATAAATAAAATATTTAATTTATTAAATTAGAAATATTTAATTCTATGAGGTTGAGCCTGCGAGACTGCGACCTATGCATAAACCTACAACTTAAGTTTTTTAAGTGACTTGATTAGAGCAGTGAAGAAGCCTACACTACCTGCTTTCCTTTTAGATTTCATCCCCTCACTTCCATGCCAATTTCTCCTCTTATATAGTACTTCTATTCAATCAGTGGATGTTCGGTGGATCAATGAAAAGATTTCAAAAATCTTTAGAGATTTCTATTTAAAATAAGATAAATTCGACACATTCAACTTAATGGCCACATTTCAACATATGATCCACCACAACATAAAAGGAGACTTACAAATTCACTTATCTCAGTAACAAATGGAAAGAGGCTATGCAATATCAACACTTGAAGCTGTACATAAGTGTTTTCCTTATGATGCTTTTTTATTATCAAATAATTTATAGCTTATATATTTTTGTATCAGCAATCAAAAAGAGGTATTTTCTAACTGCACTGCTGTGACCACCAAACCCTAAACCTTAAATCCTATATATTTCAGATGTGGTTGTAACATTTTGGACCCAGCTGAAGGAATAAAAACTTATCTCATATCCACTGTAGTCAAAGACCAAAAAGAAAAGATTTCCCACAGCATTTCGAGAACAAATATAACTAACAGTCATCATACTGAAGTCCTTATAATTAGGGAACAATTTGATCAGTAGCTCAACCAAATACTAAACAAAACTAACATTTGGCATACCAGTGTTAGATGTTATCATGTGAAGAGACTAGGGTTAGGTGGGATCTGCTTAGTTTCAGCAGATGCGAAGATTTCATATGCACCGCGGGCAAAGATAGAATTGGCAAAGGCAGCTTATAATCCCAGAAAAGGGCATTGCTTTCTTGCATGCTCGGGGATCAATTTGGCTACCATCTCCATTGGCGCCCCCTTCAACTCTGGTGAAGCGAAGTCAAAAAAAAAGGATTTCAGTTAGTAGTCTCCCAGTCCAACACTTATGCTGATAATATAAAAATTTGTGTAAAACTAATTGATTCCTCAAGACTTACCGTAAGGCTTGAAATTAAAGAGTGGAGGTAAAAAACGGCCATTGGGTAAGCGAGCATTCGGATCTCGCAACTCATTAAAGAATGGATGAATTAGTGCTTCTAACTGCGTCAGAAAAAAAAAATGCATTTATGAGGAAACTAAGCTAGGCATGGCATTGCCATTGGTAATCTGAGTATCTGTCTATACTTACTGCTGTGCATCTCAAGTTTGGGGAGTACTGTAAAAGTCTGGAGACAAGATCTACAGCTTCCGGTGGCATTTGCTTATGGAATATCTAGCAAAAAAGAGCGACATTAGAACTCCTTGAAGATGAAATCGGAAGCCAATTGCATATAAGAAATTACAAGCATCAACCATCAGGAAAAGTACACTTGCACAACCTTATGCCATGGATGGGCCTTTATCTGTGGGAATTTGTGTTCTGTGTAGTTAGGGTTCATGCATTTGATTTCTTCTCTTGTGGGAGTACCAAGGACCTGAAATAGGAAATGCATGACAACATGGGTTAAGAGTTTAATGGTCGAATGCAATTCCAAAAGACAAGAAAGGCAAAACATCTAGTAGAAGCCATGCCACAGTAAGCAATTAGCAGTTGTTTTGTATTATTATTACTTTTATTATTATTATTGTAAATCCAAAAGACAAGAAGCAAAACTTCTAGTAGCAGCCAAGTCATACTAAGTAATTAGCAGTTTTATCTTTTTTTTTTTTTTATAATCCAGATCTCCAGACCCTTACAGTCTCAACTAATCTTGATGGTAGACAGTCCTCCCCCATTTAGACAAATCTGGAAACCCAAGCGGCTCCTCGTCTAGCCGCCAACGTTCCAGATTTTTCATTCCACTTGAGAAAAATATCCTGCAGTGCATCGTAGTTGAGATTCGAACCGTAAATGCTTTATCAGTTTTATCTATTATTGTTAATATTTACCTTTATAATCTCAACAAGCTGATCAACTCCACTTTCTCCAGGAAAGAGAGGCTGACAAAAAAAAATGAAATGAAAATCATTGGCATTTCATGTGGGCCAAACAAATGCAGAATCATAATAATCCATAGATATTCCACAGGAACAAGATTTCCAAGGTGATTTACCTGTCCTAGCAGGAGTTCAGCAAGAACACAACCAGCAGACCAGATGTCTATTGCTGTAGTATACTCAGTGGCACCAAAGATAAGTTCAGGAGCTCTATAGTATCTAGAACAAATGTAGGAAATATTTGATTCCCCTTTTACCTGCAACAAAGAAAGAGCATGTCATAATTTAATAACACTAAATTGATTGACATTGATCTCACATTTAAGAAGAAAATCATACCAAGACTTTTGCACTGCCAAAATCACATATTTTCAATTGATGAGAATGAGGGTTCACCTACCCAGAAAGTAATTAAATCAGAAAAGTCTATATCAAATGCAAAAAGTAGTTGTTGGAAAAGAAAATAAACTTAAAAACACAAATGTAGTTCATTAAGAAACTTATGTCAGAAATGCAAAATAAATACAATTCATCGAATCATCTGTAGAAAGCATAAGAAATAAACTAAACCAAAAATACTAGAGGAAAAATATACCAAAAGATTCTGGGGCTTGATGTCTCTATGGCACACTCCAATGCTCCCATGAAGATAGGCCAATGCTCTACAGATCTATGATATTCATGAAACAGTTTCAGATGTGATGTCATCCCAACAACATTTGAAGATACTTGCACATATATATATATATATAGATATATATTCAACTATTTGGCTGGAGGATTTGAGATTTTGACCTAGTACTCTAAAAATTGTACCAGCAAGCTGCAACTATATAGATATCATGCAAAAAACAAAAGTATTCTCAATGTTCACTTAGGTTTGCTCTTTTGGTAAGGGAAATGGAGTGTACGGGATTGAATGTATAAGAGAGGGACAGGAAGAAGAGGGAAAATCTTGCTTAGTTCTTACAATTTGCTAGGTTTGGAAAAATAGGATAGGACAACTATGCGCGTCATTGATGTTTAGTCACATGACCGATGGGTTATTTATTGCACAAATAGTTGATTCATGTGAGAATCTCAAAGCACTGAAGCTGCCTTTTATCCTTTTTTGTTCAAAACTCCTAGGTGCCACCAAGTGAGTATTTAGGTGAAGGTGCTAACTATGGGCTGTGAACATAAATTCAAAATATTTTGTATTTTGAATTGGTGGCAACATGAAATAATTATTGGTGGCACCATGACATCATTTAACAGCAGTTAGATAAGAATTTAGTAGCATGATATCATTTGGTTGCACTTCGATAACTTTTAATGGCACATAGATAATAATTTGGTAGCAATTAGAGGCTATGAACACAAGTTCAAAATTCTGCATACTAAATTGTTAGGCACTTTGATAACCATTTGGCACCTTGATAGTCACTTGGTGGCACCTGAATACTCAATTGGTACCACCTTGGGGGTTTAAAAAAACACCTTGAGATTCACACATGATTTCTCTATAAGATTTGTGCACAAACAAATAGCCCCCTTCACGTGATTAAGAGTGAAGCAGGGCTGCATACTAGTCATGTCCTGAAAATTATATGCAAATGTGGTGAATGGCAATGGGGGATAATTTGTTTTCTTCAAAATTTTCATGAAAAGGATTTGGTAATGTAACTAATTGTTGAAAGGAATTTACCAAAGAAGAATACAGTTTGTAAAACACATCAACATTAGAAAGATTCAAGAAAAAATTGACAAAATAAAATTTTAAAAACTGATTCCTAACCTGATACAAATACAGTTTTACATATATTAGTGGCATTCGTTGGTTCATCTTGCTGTAGTGTTTGATAACTCGATGGATTGTCTCTGGAACATACTCCAGTACTAGGTTCAAGTAAAGGTCATCTTTCGCAGTAGCTGAGAAAAAGCAATGTTTCATAGAGATGACATTTGGGTGGTCAACAATGCGCATAGTCTGCAATTCTCGGTTCTTGTATCTTTTGTCTTGTAGGACCTTCTTAATGGCTACTGTTTCTCCAGTCTCTAGGCATTTGGCCTATAAAACATAAAACTTGACTTTGATATTGTAATCTCTGAATGGAAATATTAATATGAAAACTAATGTAGCATTAAGTAGAATAGACAATCAAATATCAATCAGTGGCCTTTTATATTGGCTAACTGAGGACGTAAAAGCAATGCAGAAGAATGTAGAATTTAGTAATTTGACTATCTCACAGCTGACCTGGAAAACTACACCAAATGATCCACGTCCCACAACACGTTCAGCCATATAGCTTATCGTCTGCCATCAAATTGAAAAATGTATTGAGAATGAACATGAGTTTGCAATGTCCAAGGAGAATAAGAATGAAGAAACAAGGAAATTTGATGTTAATTGTTTATAATATAAATTCATTAAGATCATTGAATTGATCACAATATTTGATTTGGATATATCTTGATATTCCATAGTCTACACCAAAATCATTAATCTCTTTTAAAAAATGGAAAATATGATAATTGTGGCATTCTGCATTGGAAAAAAAGATCTACCTGTTTTGGCTCACCATTTCTTCCTCCAATCGTCGTCACAATTATATGACCTGCTTCAGTCCCATTCCCATCAACCACAGTTGCTTCAGATTCCTGCAGTAATCCAACCAACTAGGTGATTATGATAAATAGCTGATCTATCATCTCAGTCACAGCATACAGTACAACTGTCATCAGACTAGTAACTGATGTTACCTTATCATCCCTTATTTTCATTTCTTTCATCTCATCTGGCAAGTTGTCCATAACACCAGTCGTGGCACTTGTTTCTTTAGATGCTAGATTCATTGAATTAATGTACTTAAAACAAGAAATGCAAGGACCTCCACATTTCAATTCATCTTATGTTGGTTAAAATAAAAATACATTCCTGTTAAGAAATGAAAGGAAAATATTAGTACAACACAGAGATACAAACTTTTTTTTAATGCAATCATATCATATGCAAAATCTCTTAGTCACATAAGATCATTCAATACGAGAACATAAGAAAAGAAAAGACAAAAGGTTCAAATAACTATATCTTTCTTTCTTGCAAAAACTTTTGATGCCATATTCAAACCAAACTGAATGACAAACAGAAAATGAAGAAAGTAGATGAAATGATCTACTTTGAGAATTTTGCTCATCTACTTTCTTCATTTTTGAATCTTTGATCCAGTTTTCTATTAATTCTAGTCATCTAGTGTCTAATAGGAGTTCTCAAGAAGTGTGCAGCAAATCAAAGGTTTGAAAAACCATGAAATTCTAGGCATACTGTGGAATAGACTAACTGTCACTAAATGCTATGCACTAATTTTATCTTTTCTGTTCAGTGGAATATATTCAGCTAATACAGATTCTCTGTTAGACAAATCTTGTCACTATGAAGCAGCAAAACACGTTTTCATGCAACTCTGAAGAGTTCAGAAGGATGGTCTAATTATCTAGCATGGTTATCTGAAAAATAAAAACATTCAAAGGAAGCCCTGACAGAGTATCCAATCAATTCCAATCCTTGAACAGAGAAATCATAATCTGAACAGGAAATTGTTTCATATCTAATGTTGTGTGGTCATGACCAAAAAATAAAAGTCACCATCATTCAATGCATTTCCAGAAATAGGGTGCAATGCATGCTTAATTGTGTCACTGCATCATACAACTTTATGTTTTATGATCGACAACACACCATATCTTCATTTTGTTTCTAGTATAAAGATATATCCCATTGGTGCTAAATCCAAGCTCAACTGCTTCACTGCATCTGCATGCAACTTTACTCTGTACAATCTAGCAGTGGGAGAAATGATGGACTACCTGAAAGGTCTGATTGACTATCTACCAGGCAAAGAAAGGAAAGCATATCAGATTCCATATTTACAGCGAGTCTTAAGATCATTGAAGATATTCAATTTCAAAATGAAGAGAGATCAAAATTACCTTTAAACCCTCCTCCTCCCCTTCCCCTTCCCCTTCCCCCAGAAAAAAAAAAAAACTCTGCAAAATATCATACAGATCGCATATTTTTCCCTTCCACAAAAACGAAGGGCCACAAGTTCTCGCATTTATTCCATACGAATAACAACAAAAAAGCTTTGAAACTGTTAGAAGGATCCAACCAGAATCTTTGTTTACCACAAGGAATGCATAGATTCTCACAAAAAGCACAGAGAGAAAGAAACTAGGAAATCCGACGATCTAGCCACGCAACCACTAAACGACCGATTACAGTGGATATCATACTCAAAGAAACAGAGATTGTGGCTTAATCAGAGAAACAAATACGCCGATCTTGTCAGGGAACCACAATCCATTAATAAACACAAGCAGCAAGCCTAAAAATGCCATAAAATTTTCAGGTTTGAGAGGTGTGAAGGGATCTCACCAGATCGACCATGGATCCCTGGATCGCCTCTCGATCTTGCACGCAGAATGACGAACAGCACACTGAAGCGCCGCTCTGCCTGTGAATCTGCACTCTACCAGTTGCGCAGTCTCGCTGATCGACGGCCTGCCGAAGGCAAAGGGGCTCCGTTCGCTTCGCTTGCCTTCTGTTCCCTTGGTTAATTATTGGTTGGGAAAGGTGTCGGAGAGAGGACAGTCAAAAGAAAGCCAACCACAGAACCCTTTATTTGACTGTTCAAATCAAATCCTCAATCGACCATTCAAAGTTGTTCATCCCCCACCTAATGACTGCAATCCATCTGCGGTTACCGCAATGTTCTTTAAATTTCGAATTGAATATTTATCTGAATCATGAATGTGGCGGCGGCACTCGTTTATTGAATATGGTCTAATTTTCTTTTTTTTTCTCAACGGAATTTCAGTTTATTTTTCATGGCCGTTGTTCTTGTCCGGGATTGTCTCAAGATGACTCGTGGCTTCTATGTTGATAGAGTCGTTCAAAACTCACATATAGCAGGGCCGATCGGAAGTCCTATAAAGTTCTAAAAAGAACGAGGGTTAGAATGGAGGATAAGAATACTCTGACTCAATCACTTTAACATCCGAGTTAGATTACCGATCGGAGGTGAGGAAGAAGAATAAAAGTGAGAGTAGATGGATATAAAGGATGGCGTGTGTGTGCATATCTTGACTCGTCAAAATGGACTCCTTTTATATAGGGTAATAGGAGGGAGATGTTACATCCGTAGTAGGAAAAATATTCCATTATTATAGAGAAAGATCCCATCACCCATGTCTTGCACTATAAGAGACCATGCTACATTAATCACGTGTTAAGTTATCTGTTGTTCCGCGTGCTATGTCATCTCACATGCCATTCCAGTCCACGTGTCATTTAGGTTGTTATTAAGCAGGCTAAAGTAGTTGGGTTGGAGGGCTTGTCCTGCTAAGTGATCAGAGGCGTCGGATCGGTGGAGCTAAGCCAACTGGGCGAGAGTGTTAATTCGATCAAGCTAAGTCGACAGGGGAGCAAACCTTTATAGGGAACACTGATGAGTTGACCTTCATAAGAAAAACTAGTCAGTTGGTCTTTGGATCAGTCGGTCTTGGTGTCAGTTGGGCTGAGAGCCAGTCATGTTTGGAGCCAGTTAGTCTTGGAGTCAGTCGAGCTGGGAATCAGTCCAACTTGGAGTCAGTCGATCTTGAAGTCAGTCGATTTTGGAGTCAGTCGATTTTGGAGTCAGTCGGGCTAGAGCTAGTCGGGAGGTCACTCACACTTCTTTTGTCCGATGTGTTATTTTTCCATAGACTGAGTTTTGACTCTCTTGACCGAGGTAAGACAACCCATAACAACCGCCATGGTGTTTCCGAGAATCTTTGATGAATCCTCATCCATCTATGCTGACCAGACATTGTTGAAATATTGTAAAAGTCATTTTAGTAAGAGTTGTTGGAATTTGTTTAGGGTTTGCATCTATATATTAGGATATGAATCGAAAAAGTATATATTCAATTAGTAATTATATTTATGTATCAGTAACGATTGATATTATATATTGTGTTTATTTCAAGGAGATACTTGCTTTTGTTTAGATTTGAGTAGGGTGTAAATCACCCCCGAGGCAACAAGTCGCTTGCGAGTTATTTGAATTTCAGTTCGAAAAAAAATTCATTTGAGTAAGGTGGCGGGGTGTTAACGAGCTAAGCTTAAGTTTGATTTCTTGATTTCGAGCTCAAAAATATTATTGAATCAAGTTCAAGTTTAACAGTATTTGGTTCGTGAGCTCACGAATATGTTCATTTAGAGACTTACAAATATGTTCATTTAGAGACTCGCGAATGTGTTCGTTAAGAGGTTCGCGAACATGTTTGTTAAATGATTCATGAACATAGTCATTAAGAGGCTTTTATATATATATATAAAAGGATTTGATATGTTACACATTTTATACTACACACCCTATGAGTATCTAGTATAATTTTTAAAACCTTTTTTAGGATTTAAGATTTATGATATAATATTTAGGATTCAAGATTTATAATTTAGAATATAGTATTTAGGCTAAATGAAGTAAAAATTGAAATTAAAAAATTGTACTAGGTGTGCATGGAGTGTACAGTATAAGGTGTGCAGCATATCATTCCTATATATAACTCGAGCTGAACTTGAGCTTAGGGAAAAACCAATCGAGTCAAGCTCGATCATGTTATTGTTCAGCTTGGCTCGATTTAATTACACCCCTAAATTTGAGGCTTAGTCCTTCGAATAGTCAACTTGAATAGTCAACCAAAGCATAATCAACACATACTTGCTTTTGTTTAGATTTGTTGGCCAAGATTTAACATGTTAACCGATACTAGTGCTTGGATAGAACCGTTGGAATACTTTTAAGGCTTTGTTAGTGGTTTTTATGGCACCTAAGGCTTACACAAAAACACTTTATAATCTCCCTATTTCTCTCAAGAGCCAAAGAAAACACTAAGGAACTTAGCAAAAAAAAATCACGTACCATTCTTCTCACTTCTCACGTAGAATTAGACTTGCAGAAGATTCTTATTTATAAGGTGAGAAAGAGGAGATCACTCATATATACCTATTATAATTCATCTTGAGAGTCTGTTTGCTTCTAGAGTGTATCTAGAAGTAAGTAATTACCTAGTATTTACATGCTAGAATATCTTTAACAACAATGGAAGCTTGTTCTGGGATTACAAGAAGGTCTTAGCTATGTACTTGAATAGAGCTAGGGTACATATCTTAAGAATTTTTTTGATCTAGAGAAGAGTTTAGATCAAGAGGTGACTCGAGTAGGAAAAGGTCTAATTGAAGGTTTCATTGAGTGCTCTGTATTTTATCATTGTGAAAGGTTCTACGCTACATCATACTAATGTAGAGGTTTATCCTATTGACTCATTTAAAGGGATGGATTAGAAAATGTTGAGGGTGAGGCACTAGATGCGTCATAGGATGTATAATATGTGTCGAGTTTTTAATCCACATTATACCATATTGTTAGCATGTGTTTTATTTCTTATGCAAGTGTGGTGAGTGATATGGTTGTAAGACCGGTGGACACGCTAGAGGAGAAGTGAATAACACGTTCGTAAATTTCATTCATTAGTTCTATTACAGAGACTCAGCAGCAGAATTAGTAAAACAAGCACAGGGAACTCGCAGATTTATTTGGTTCCTAACCCTCTAGGATTAGTACATTCAAGACCTATATACAGGAGGTCATCTACTAGTGGTCCCCATTTCGGACCTTCGTTCGGAGACAGAGAAATCCGCCTTACAATCCAATAAACAATAATGAAATACAAAGTAAGACTTAGAAGGGTTAAATCAAACATTCATGTAGTGGTCGATCTGGAAGTCTTGAGTGTCGCGCACTCCTCCTGGAACTTCCCCGATCGCATGAGCCTGACTCCGTTCGCAAGGGAAGATTGGGCAAGGGAAAGTCCTAGTTGTAGGCTAGGCAAAGACAAGTGCTGATTTGGAGGATCAGGCAGAAGTCTTAGCAAGGTCAAGTGCACCAGGTGCAAGTCCATGCAGTGTCGGAGGATCGGGAAGCATGACCAAAGTCCAATCGGGTACGGTCAGGAAAACCAAAGGGTTGGTGAAGTCTGGGCAATCTAGAAGACCGAGTCACAGCAGCAAAATTCCTGGGGCCAAGGACCATGGCTAAGCGGGAAGTCCAACAAGTCTGGAGGACTTATTGGCAAAACTTCTCCCGAGTGAAGTGGATAAGGGCGTGTTCCCGAAGTGGAACAGTAAGTGTCAGACTAACCCAGGATGTCAGTAGAAATTCGAAGTTAGACCCACATAATAACGTTTAGGTTGTTTTGTTATTTTGTATACTTGTCTTGTAGGAACCAGGAGCTAGAAGCAAGATGGAGAAAGCAGAGGTGAAGCAAACAAAGGCAACTGAACCAAGCCCAAGGTCAACTCAGGTCAAACCTAAGTTAACTGGTTCCAGTCGATCCGAATGTGGATTTCAGGCGATCGGACGGTCCAGTCAACCCGAATGATAATTCCAGTCGATCCGAACGGGAAGACCCAGCCCGGATAGGATCAAGAAGATCGGATTAGATCAGATCGTATCCAATCGACCGGATGAGGAGTTCCAGTCGAACGAAAGAGGCTATAAAAGGAGGTGAACATGAACAACAAGAGAACATCAAATACAAACCATCCTCCTCGACTAAGTGGTGATTCTGAATGTGAACGAGGTCAGACTTTTACAACTGGAGAAGATCCAAGAGGAGT
This sequence comes from Curcuma longa, assembly GCF_044706935.1. NCBI lineage: Eukaryota > Viridiplantae > Streptophyta > Magnoliopsida > Zingiberales > Zingiberaceae > Curcuma > Curcuma longa. The sequence continues at coordinate 3,233,718 of NC_133874.1, forward strand.
GCGCGACGCTCAGGACTTCCAGATCGGAACGACAAGCATTTGATTTTTATTTCTAGGCTTACTTTCTGTTTTACTTATTGTTATTTTTTATTAGACTATAAGATGAGTTTCTCCGCCTCAGAACGAACGTTCGAAAAGGAGACTACTAATGGACGAGTACCTCCCGTACATAGGCCTTGAATATACTAATCCAACGGGGTTAGGAATCAAATAAAAATCTGTGTGTCCCTGCTTATATTTCTAATTCCGCTGCTAAGTTATTCTGATAGAATGAACGAACGAGAAACGAAGACTGCGCTATTCACCCCCCCTCTAGCGCGCTACACGATCCTACACTTCATTCCTTACAGCCTCTTGAATTTGACCATGCCCTCAAACATAAATTCAAAAGCCTAAATTATATCTTGTATGTTTGTGAAATATGCATGCCTTGAGTATGTTTGACACAAATTCACTAAGGGACTTGATCTCATCATATCCACTCCAACACATCACCGCTAGCGTCCTTGTTGCCTTCTAAGTGTGACCATGCCCAAAATTCTTATTTCTAAATACTGTATGGCCATATGTGAGTTTTGGTCAAAATTCATTGATGACCCTAGCTATCTTATGTTAGAACTAATGGAATCAATTACATATCTGTTATAATTAGCCCTTAGTGTCAATTCAGATTGAGTTAGACTCGAGTTGGACTCAAGTCAACTCAGATTGTGTGAGACTCGAGTTGGACTCAAGTCACACAAGCCAAATTCGAATTCATCAAAGATTATCATGCATGAGATGCATGATCATAAAAAGGCTGCATGATCTTCCTTAAAAGAAGAGAAAGATTATCATGCATGAGATGCATGATCTTCATTAAAGGAAGGAAAGATTTTCATGCATGAGATGCATGAGAATTAATAAAATATTAATTTTTTAGATCACTAAAAGCCAAAAACCCTTCATCCCATGGTAGAATATAAAAAGGGGTGAGAGGCTCTTGATGAAGGGTTGTTGGATGCTTTTGCTCTCCCTCTTCCTCTTCTCTTCCACCTTTGGCCGAATCTTCCTTTGTGGCTAGCACCATAGTTGGGTTCTTCTTCATATCAGTGTTCGTGTGGATACCGTAGAGGCACAAACGCACTGGATCGTGCTGAGATTCGTCGACCTTGAAGGCAAAGAGTTGCTGTCAGGATTGCGAAGGGCACGCATCGAAGGTAACCTCGATTCTAGTAGGTAGAATCGTCAAACGAGTATGTTTTTCGCATGGATCTTCTGGAGGGATCCTGTTTTCCGCTGCGTTATATGCGATTTAATCGGTTTTTCGCGCATATAGATCCCTACAATATCTCCATAATTATATAATATTATCCACTTCGATCTAGCCCTCATGGTTTTATTTTTTGGCTTTACCCAAAAGGCTCCATCTCAATGAAGATATCTTCTATCTTATAAACCCATGATTTTTTTTCTATGTATTTTCAATGTGAGACTTTAATTATATCCCAACAATCCTCTCTTTAAATAAAAAAAAGTTCCCTACCATTATCCCCATGGTCTGGGCGTTCCCTTCCTCCAATTGTTAGGACTGACTCTGGTATCAATATGTCTACGATCAATGGTATTATATCATCCACTTTGAGCCTAAGTCCTTCGTGATTTTGTTTTTAGGCTATACCTAAAAGGCCTCATTCCAATAAAGATATCTTCCATCTTATAAACTCATGATCTTTTCTCATGTATTTTCAATGTGGGACTTTGATTGTATCCCAACATCTTAGAACCGATCCAAACTAGAACTAGTGTGTTTTTTGTAACCTCCTAAGTTTGACCATGCCAAGAATTCTAATTTTGAATATTGTATGACCATGAGTGAGTTTAACCAAAACTCAATGATGGCCTTGGCCACTTCAAACCTGACTCAAACTAATACTAGTTTGTTCCTTGCATTATCCTAAGTGTCACTATACCTATTAACTTAGCTGTAGGCTTATTTAGTATCCTATGAGTTTTTGAAAGTTATCAAGCACTACAAAAATATAGCTATTTTGCGTAGGATGTCTAAAAAAGTCATACGTTCTAGCCACCCTCCATCCTATTCAAACTACTTCGCTATATTCTATATAGCATCCATCGACGACCCATATGATCAGCTATGCATTTTTTGTAGACAGTCGGAGGAGACGCTGGAACACCTTTTCTTTCGGTGTGATGTCACTAGCAGGTTATGGAGGAGGACTCGTGAGTGGCTACAGATGCGACCGGAGATGAGCACTTACCGGAGCATGCTACGTACTTTCAGACGGCTATACCGGAAGACCTCCATTGCGTCATCGACGAGACATGTGGTTATGGCGGCCTTAGTATACCACCTATGGGGTGCTAGGAATGCTTGGGTGCATGAGGGACAACGACTGGATGAGGGGCTCCTGTTCAGGCGAGTTCAGATGCATGTATACCAGACACTTGGAGTCTACACTGACCGGGAGCTATGTCAGGGGTAGCGCCTTTACTGGAGCGTTTTCATTTTGCCAGACTGTATACATATGCATGCATCCTCGTAACCTCACATATATACTGGAGACTTATGTCCGATTGAGGTAACGAGCATCTCATTCATTCTCACATTCATGTACAGAGTCACATCCATGCATTTAGAGTCAATATATGTATTATTTCTCCATTTGAGCATTACATTATACACACATTCCCTGTATCTACATACATGCATACATATACATTGTGCATTTATAAAAAAAAAAATGTTGATTGATCCATCTAGTCCACAGCAAACGACACGTGGTAGAGACGCTTCAAATCCGTTGATGGCTGAGGCTTTGCCAAAAAGCCTATGAGGGTGAATGGATCCACCATGACTGATCCATCTAGTCCACAACAAACGGCTCGTGGTAAAGACATTCCAAATCCGTTGATGACTGAGGTTTTACCAAAAAGCCTAGAAGGGTGAATGAGTCCACCAGAATGACTCATCTAGTCCGTAGGAACGGTTACGGTAAAGACACATCAAATCTGTTGACAGCTGGCCACTTGCTAAAAGTGTGCAGTTTGTTGGAGGTGACATTGGTGATGCTGGTTGATTGGTGGCTACTGGGAGTTGACAGCGGTGTGGACACGGTGGGCTGCGGATGCATACATCGGCTAAATGTGGAGGACACGATCTTTGCTGGGAGGTGCTGCTGTCAGGTGGCAGACATATGGAGGGTGTTGAGGCACAGCTCGGGGATACCATGTGGGCTGATGCAGAGGAAGGATGATGGTGTGGTGACTAATGGTTTGATGACCAGGTAGTTGTGATGGTAGCTCATGATGCACGATGTGATTACCTCATTGATGCGGATGCTAACAGGATGAGTGCAGTGGCATAGGTACCTGCACAAGAGACAAACTATGAGTGACATAGGATAGTGTTGGTTCACATGTGAGCACGTGTATGATGCACCATTGACGCTTACTCAGATCTGACACTTCGTCAGACATGACGTGAGATAGAGTCATTGGTTATTTTATATACTTTACTATTTCTTTTGATGATATACATTTTACCTTCATCAAAAAAAAAAAAAAGAGCCCAAATATAAAATAACCTCTTGATTAACGATAAATCCAAGTGCACCGCATCTCATGTCCATACATCAACACATAATAAGTGTAGTGTACCTACTTGATCCAAAGAATATTATCCTTCCCTTGTACCTTATAGCAAAGTTGATATAACATATAATAGTGTAACAGTTTTGATTAGTAATTTTAGTCAAATTATATTATATTATAATAATTTTAAACAAAATTATAATACGATATAGTAATTTTAATTAAAGTTTTTATAATAATATTTAAATAAAAGTATTTATATGAAAAAATAGGATGAAATATTATTTTAATATTTTTTAAAATTGAAAAATACCTTTTTAATGAAAAAGATAATTAAAGATTATCTCTTTTAATTTATCTCACAACTTAACGGAGCCCACAAATTAATATTTTTTGATCCACCTACTAATTAAAAATATTTAAAAAATAAAATATTAAAAATTTTATCTTTAAAGATAATGGCATTCAAGTCGTTACCATTTAGTATTCGATTTAGAATAAAATCGACTAGAATTGATTTTTTTTTAAATTAACTAAATTGATTAAATTTTTAAATAAAAATAAAATAAATTGATCTGATAAAATTTTAATTAATTTAATTTTTGATAGAATTAATTAAAATAATCAAAAATTTTAAATATTATAAAAAATTTATCAATTAGTTAAGAATTTATAAGTTATTTATTTAAAAATTTATAAATTATTTTTTTATTTTAATTAATTTAATTTATTCAATTTAATCGAATAATAAATTTTAAAATCAAAATCGAACTGAATTAATTGAATTAATTATTTTTTTAAAAAAATTAAAATTTTAAAATAACTGAATTAATTTTTAAATTCGATCAGTTCGATTGATTTATTTAATTTAATTGAATGTTTGCCCATCCCTGACCACTTGATGTTAAATTATTATCAGGTAATCAATAATTATTGAATGAATATTTTGTCAAAAAGTCTTAAAAGTTTTTATTTATCAAATTTGTCCCTATAAAATTTTAAACTAAAACTCTCTTAAAATTAATTTTTCCTCAAAATATGTGAAAATCTCATGTACAAATTATTCTTTACTAAAAACTTATATTCTAGTTCATATTTAATTATTAATCACTAGTTGACATATTTATATTACTTAAAAATGGCTTTTAATTTGTTTTGGACATATTTTAATAAACCTTTCAATTATATTTTAGTTTTTAAAATAACATTTAAAATTTTGAGATCTAAAAATCTTTTTTTGTATGGACATTAATTTCAAATTAAAATTATTTAAGGAGTACTTTAGGACATCCTTTATTTTCATTATCATTAAAAAATTGGATTTATAAAATATTAAAATAGTATGTCAGTTTATTTTTTCATTCTAAAATATTTTTATTTATAATGAATTCGATTAAATTTATTATAATATAAAGCAAAATTACTCTTAAAAACTATTATATTAAAAAAAATTTTACTTAGTAAAGTTACTTAAATTTCATCAAATTTAATTTTAATTAAAGATTTAATAATAATATTAAAATAAAAGTATTTATGTGAAAAAATAGGATGAAATATTATTTTAATATTTTAAAAAATTGAAATATTTTTTTATGAAAAAGATAATTAAAGGTTACTCTTTTAATTTTTCTCACAACTTTTAGCCAACAAATTAATATTTTTAATCTGCCTAATAATTAAAAATATTAATAAATAAAATATTTAAAAATTTATCTTTAAAGATAATTATATTCAAGTCCTTATCACTTGGTTTTAAATTATTATCACTTAATGAATAATTATTGAATGAATATTTTTCAAAAAAGCTCTCATTATAAGTTTTATTTATCAAATTAGCCTTGTAAAATTTTAAAGTAAAACTCATCCTAAAATTAATTTTATCCATAATTATTTTTCCTTCAAAAAGTGTCAAAATCTCATTTACAAATTATTATTCTCTAAAAAATTATATTCATATTTAATTCCTTGGGCGATCTCGAAAAGTAACAAATTAGAGACGGTTAAATGAAAATTTCCATTTAAACTAATCCATTAAACTGAATAAATAATAATAATATTTTAATAATAAATAAATAAACTATTAAAATAATAAAGCTACCTGCTACTTAAAAAAAGTAAAATAAATAAATAAACAATGATAATCCATTTATTTAATTGAAAATACTAACTTTTCCTCTGCGCAAGGGAGCAAAAAAACAATAATTTATCAAAATTTTTGTTCGTGGGATTAAATTAAAAGTTAATTCATTTTTTCGACGATACGCATTAATTTCGTCCCCCTCTGTTGCTCCCACTTTCCGCTTTCCTTTAATTTAATCTGTATTTTTTCCATATTAAATTGCTTTTTTGTATTTTACCATTTTTTAATAGTTTTTTGTCATTTTATGGGTATTAAAATTATAGGATCCATTTCCACGGAAGCTGATTGGATCGGTCGCTGCTTTTGTAGATAGAGAAGGGCGGAGCCGGCAGCGGTGACGGAGTCGGCGGCGGCAACGGAAATGATGGTGGAGAGAATCGATGATAAGGTCAGTGAGGCAGCCGAGGCGGCGACCATGAAGACGGTGGTGGAGAGGTTCAATGATAAAGTCAATGAGGCAGCTGCAGCGGTGACGATAAAGACTGTGGTGCATAGGATCGCCCAGACCTTCTTGATTTTTTTTTGTTAGTCATACAGTCAATCTTAACATTATTATACTTCTCACTAAATTGTCAAATATTCAATCGATTTTGATATGCTTAAACTTCCCAATTCTTACTTTTAAATATCTCATCAATCTTAGTATGTTTGAATCAACTCTCGATCAATTTTAATCAAATACGAGTATATTGTTAAATATCGAAATCTTAGAGACTGATTACACCAATATATACTACTTCTACACTATCCGCACCTAAGACTTCTTAGGGCTAGGATGCCTTAAAAAGGTCATTTGTTCTAGCCACCCTCCATCCTATTCAAACCACTCCGTCATATTCTATATAGCATCCACTGATGCCCCCAAATGTTGAAAGTACAATATCCTAAATATAAATTAATCTCTTGATTAATGATAAATTAAGTGCACTGCATCTCATATTCATACATTAACACATAATAAGTGTAGTGTACCTATCTCGGGACATAATTAAGTTGGTCATGACAAAACAAAATTGCTGAAGTTGGCAAGGGTCGAATCGGTGAAGCTGAGACAATGCCCTCCTCTGTTGTGACTAACTACGGTTTCTCGATTTACCTCATTGTAGATGGTCGTGAGCCGACCGTATAAGATGGTTAGGATAACGGATTTCAATTTTTACTTGAGTGTATTGTATCTATTTAATCCAAAGAACATTTTCCTTATCTGGTACCTTATAGCAAAGTTGATATAACATATAATAGTGTAACAGTTTTGATTAGTAATTTTAGTCAAATTATTTTATATTATTATAATTTTAAACAAAATTATTACACGCTATAGAAATTTTACTTAAAGTTTCTATAATAATATTTAAATAAAAGTATTTATATGAAAAAGTAAGATGAAACATTATTTTAATATTTTTAAAAATTGAATATACTTTTTTTAATGAAAAAGATAATTAAAAGTTACTCTTTTAATTTTTCTAACAACTTATCGGAGCCCACAAATTAATATTTTTTAATCCACCTATTAATTAAAAATATTAATAAAATAAAAAATATTTAAAATTTTATCTTTAAAGATAATGGTATTCAAGTCCTTACCACGGGTATAAGACTGAGAATTCGTTTAAAATTAAATCG
>NC_133874.1:3241177-3257040 GCF_044706935.1 Curcuma longa
TATTCTTTATTGCAGAATATGGAGGAAACATGTTACAAAACAATGTAAAGGATGAAATAAAGATATGTTATTCTTTTTAAATATATTTTAAAGTCATATCTTATTGTTCTTTCTCCCAATAAGTGATAATTAGTTTTCGTGCTTAGAAAATACATTTAACTCTTGTTAACACAAAAAATACTACATTTTAAAGTTAACTCACTACTTTAGTTATGCCTTTACATTTTTAAGCTAACTCAACATATTTACAACTATAATATCATACAAATATTACAAAATAGAAAAAGGACAAAGAAAATGATGACTCAATGAAAATGTATTATGCGTACCTTAACATTTTTTCAAAGTAAATCTTTAACATCAATAGGCACTTTTTTCCACGCTGGTCACCTTCCTTTAATCACTTCTTTGATATTATTTGTAATATCACGAGGAACCTCATTTTCAACAAATCTCAATATAACAAAATTAAAAATATTATAATAAGACAAATAGTTTAATACAAAAGTATCAAACCTTATTAAATTTAAAATGTCATATGACTTGCTTATTCATAACCACATTTATTTTAGTTCGTTCATTAACATTCGTTGGAATCTGAGACCCTTGATTAGATCCTCTTCGTCGAACTACTGATGAACTATCTTCTTTGTATCTTGCATCATTGATCACGTTATTATCTAAAATTTATCTTTCCTGATCATCCTATGACAAATAAATACACACAATATAAGTAATATTTAACAAATACAATATCGAGATAAAATTAACACACCTGTATTTCATTTGGTATGTTATCAAGTCCAGGCGTTGTATCATGTTGCCTATATGCATCATCATTAAGTAAATATTATGTAATTGATCAATGGTTTAATCAAATTGTATTCCATTAATACGAATTAAATATACATACTCATCCTGTATTGTAAGAGATTTTCATCTCCGTCGTCCTCTCCCCTTTGATTTTCTTTGGTTAGAACCAATATCTTTTCCTCTTCTCGACATCCTACATCAATGTTAAAACATTTAATCAATATATTTAACCAAAAGAATATATGCTATAGAGAATTTTATTGGAATCGGTAGCTTTGGGAGTATGCAAACTGATATGGATCGTCGAGGCTAGTGTTCAACACTATCTCCATAAACGATATTGCTCCGCTATGATGCTTACGGATAGCAGCAATTCGTTCCCAAGATACAACGACGAACGTCTCAGAATAGTAGCACTTCAAATTCCGAGGCCAGCAAACCTTCTCGTAGACTTTTTGGACTCCGAATGCACAAAATGAGATGAATGCTCAAAGAACGAGGACAATCGATGAATTCGATGAAATTTTCAGCATCTGGAGGGATCTATTTATACCAAATGAAGAGGTTGAATACCCTTTAGGTGAGAGGATGTGTCTTTTGGGTCCAATCTGGAGGGTTATAACCCTTCACATAGCCCACTTTATCTCATCCATCAGATCTGAAGGGTTGTGACCCTCAGATCTCTCCTTTGGTCATCAGCTGTCGGATCTGGATCAAATGATCTATTTAATTTGACGCAAGTCTCATCCCAAGCGGTCAGATCATGACTCTTCGCGATCCAACACTCCAGATCGCATCACATGCGATCCATCACACCTCTTTAATCAATGGTTACCATCCGTTCATCCAATCAACAGTCCAGTTATCTCTTCTTGCCCACGTGAATAACACATAGGCATTGTCACGTCACATACGAGCCTGACACGTCACTCGAGTGCCACATAGGCACTGCAATATCATCTGGAGCATAAATTTAAGCTCCTCGTAATGATGCGAAATCCAAAGTGCGCCGACAAAGCGCCCATTGCGCACGTGCGCACGTGGTAGGTGGCGGGTTCACAGGTGCGAGCACCTACTCGCCCCTGAGAAGAGAGCACATGGTCTTTTTGTGTTAACTCTATTAACACAACATCATTAATAAGGAAAGGAAACCCATTGAATTTTTTCGTTGTGGGACTATTCCCTATCCATTTCCTTATATAACATTAATTAACAATTAATGTTATTTTGGACTAACTTTAAATAATTAATTTTTCATTCACCCTTAATCGGTTTTGAGGAAATTAATAGTCTAAATCTATCTATGCGAAACATAGATTTTGATTTTGAAGTCAATTACGACTTTCATCAATTGATGACATTCCGATTTTTTCATAAAATCGTATTGGTCCATTAAGACCCCAATATCTAACAAATTTATCACATGTTACATAAAAAGAAATGTCATGCTATAGTGAACCTTATACCTATTTAAGCTTCAAGACCATTTTAGAGAACAACTTGTTAACTTGGTACAACACTATTGAGGAAGCTAGTGAGGGTTAAAATTTAACATGTAGTCGAGGTCTAAGGCCAACACTATGGTTAAGGTAGAATTAGTTAGTAAGGGTCGCACTCGAGGCCACATGCAATCAAGGGTTGAGGTTGAGATTGTGATTGAGGTTGACGGTGAATAGAGGAATCCAACCAATTAGGAAACTCTCGACACAAGTGATTAGGTCATGGTCAATGAGGGATTCAAGTGACACTTATGCTCGACATGGGCTGAGGTCGTTGACAAACTATTCAACCAATACTTTGTTTTAATTTAAGCTCACCAGGGTTACGTTAGAAAAAGCATAGAGTTGTAAACTAGTCAAGCCGAGCTAAACTTTCTATTATTCAAACTTATTTGATAAGATAATCGAGTCAAGCTAAGCCAAACCTAAAATGAATTAAACTATTGAAAACAATTGTTCAATTTATATTTTACGAGCTTGAGCTTAGTTTATTTAGATATTATTGAGCTCTCAATTCAAGCTTATTTGATTATTTTAAACTTTTATCTTTTAAAACTTTTTTAGTTTGTTAGTAAGCGTGATATTATAAGTTTGTTTATTTTAAGATTTTTTATTTATTTACAAGTTTGATAAGAACTTTATTTATGAACATAGTTCACAAACTTAATTCATAGTTATTGTTTATGAATATTGTTCACAAATAATTCGCAATCTTTGTTCATAAATATTAACGAGCTGAATATATTGTTAGTTCAATCGACCTCTAGTCAGCTTAAGATGATTCGTATTAAGTTTTGATGTTTAAGCAATATGGTAGTTGGTTGAGTTAGATGCCAAATAGGTCAAGAGTGATCAGATACTTGTAAGATTGTAGAAGCGCTAAAGGGGGGTGAATAACACTATCTTTTAGCGATTTTCCTCAATTTTTAAAATCCATCAATTGTGCTCGTTTGTAAATCAAAGTTGTTTGCAGCGGAAGTAATTAAGATAATAAAAAGATAAGCACACACAATGAACACGTTTGTTTTTACTTGGTTCACATCCATTGGCTGCTACTCCAAGGCTTACGATCTTTGATCGTTTACGTATGGATACTCCACTATATAACTCTTTTCCTTACGGAAAAGAGTTGTAACTATTACAAAGTAATATCACAATAAAAACATTTATCGTAAGTTAAACCATACAAGAATTTAAACTGTTACCAATCTGGAGATGAAGATGAAGATCTTTGCGGCGCGACTCCGGTGTTACAACGGCTGCTAGGATGTTCCTTCTCGCTCAGGGTGTCGTCGGCTTGCTCTTGAATGAATTGAATTGTTGTGTCGAAGCCTCTGTTTGATATGCTTATATAAGGCTTTCCAATCGCCTGGATTCCCATTCTAGGCTATTCTAGGCAGACCGTCGATCCGCCATCTTCGCAGCTGACTCGGCTTTCTAGTCACCTGGATTCCCCTTCCAGTCGACTCCGTGCTGACATGAAGGATATGGATGAACTTTGACTTCCACTGTAATTATCTGAACTTGAGTCACATGGATTCCACCTCCAGGCGCCTAGACCGTCTGGTCGATTGGATTCCGAATAAAGTCGTCTAGAGTCAAAATCCTCGCCTCTTCAATCTGCATTACTAGTTAGTCCAAAAACAAATATAACAGAATTGGATAACAGTTCTTTGAACTGTTAATTGGTCTTAATTTCAAGTTTTCAGTGAAATCTTGGGTTAGATCGATGCCTACAGTTTCACTCCGTGAACGTGTCCTTACCCACTCCACTCAGGAGAATTTACCTGAGATGCCGGACTTGTTGGACTTCTTGTACGCTTAGCCGTGGTCCTCGGCCCCCAGGGTTTGCTACTAGGCTCTCGATCCTCCTGACCTCCTAGACTTCCACCAAACCTTGATCTTCCTAACCTTCTTGGACTTTTGTCATGCTTCCTGGTCCTCTTAACACTGCCTGGACTTGCACTTGGTGCACTTGACCTTGCTAAGACTTCTGCCTGATCCTCCAAACCAGGACTTGCCTTTGTCTAACCTACAATTAGGACTTTCCCTGTCTAGCTTCACTCACCAGGACTTCCTTGCCCAATCTTTCAGATCAGGACTTCCACTGTCTAGTCTAACCGACTAGGACTTCTCACTAGTCATCTGGTCAAACTGACCTGACTAGACTTCACTCACATCCAAACATCAGGTCTTTTTTAGATCAGCCCTTGGTCAAACTGACCAAACCTAGGTATATTGTCAAACATCGAAACTTTACGGTCAGACCTAGTGCACCTTGCACCAACAATACTAGGCACGTGAAGTCTCGACAGGTCAAGAATTAATCAAATATTGGACAAAGGAAATCCTAATAGGTTGAAGTCAATTAGATATCAAGCAAGAGGAGAATTCAACATTAGAAAGATTGAAATAAAGATATTAGCCGATTACTAGGTAGTAACAATACTAGTGAATCCCAAATCCGATTTAAGGGAAGAAGCGAGGTTGCTACATGATCAATCGATTGATAGGGTTCATCAATCGATTGTTAGACGCATCAATTGCATGCTAGAGGTTAGCAATCGATTGATAGCACTATAGCAGTGAACAAAGAATTTGGAACTCAACTGTTTAACTCAACTATTCGTAAGCAATCGATTGACGAATTTGGTTGATCGAACAGAATGCTCTCAACTCAATTGATCAGTCGGATTGAAGTGTCAACAATTGATTGCTATAATGGAGCAATTGATTGCTGGATCAAGTTGAGCGAATAGAATATTTCCAACTCAACTGGTAACCTGACTAGTGGCTAACAGTTGATTGGTAACTTTTAGAAATCAATTGCTATTCAAAAAATAAGATGATATCAGTCGCTGATCAGAATTCAATGATCGTTCAATGGTCAAACTTTTACAACAATTGATTAATGAAGTATGGCAATCGATTGCTAGGTGAAAATCAACCCGATAGCAATCTTATAAAAGAGGATTTTGAGGAAGTTTGAAGGAGTCGATTCTTGAGGATTGGAAGACGAAGTGTTATTGTATTTTCTACCATCAAGAGGCAATCCAAAATAATAAGAAAACATCTAAAGTCAAGTTTTCATTTGTAAAATTATTTTTTCTTTCATTTGTATTTGTATCTTGTATCTTATATGTTGCTTTGTAAAATAAAATTGTAAGAGATTTCTCCGCCTCTTAAAGATATTTGAGAATGAGAATATTTAGTGGTGATAGTTCATTAGAATTAGATATTGGACGTAGTCATCTTAGGAGATGATGAATCAAATAAAATTGATTATGTTTATGTCATGCTATTAAATTTGCTTGAAGTTTTCACTGCGCAAATCGAATCGATACAAAAGGAGTTAATTTACTCCCTTCTAACTTGCATCAAATCCAACACACATATCTATTTAAATTTATTCATTTAATTTAATAAATTATTTAAACTTATTTATTTAATTTATATATATATATATATAATAAATATAAAATAAATACAAAATTTGTTCATAAATATTTAATTTATTTACTTTCTCAAGAACAGTAAGTTGTTTCTTTGTTGTTTAAAAAAATCCATAACACTCCTGCATCAACGAAAGCATGCAGCCACAGCAATGAACTGTAAGCAAACCACTGTTGTTGTGGTCCTGTCTTCAACAAGTCAACTTTTTTTTACGGCATCAAAGAGTAGGAAAAAAAAGAGAATCCAGTCACAAAAATTGTACTCTCTGGATTAGCACCGATGAAAATATACTCTCACAATAATTTCTTCATTCAGCCCTGGTGAGCAAACCAGATAAACAGCAGGGATAAAAGGGGAGGAAGGAGAAAGGAAGGAGAAGAGTTCATGCTGCAATCATCTCCAACACAAGCTACGAGTTGGTCGAGCAGATCGAAATACGGGAGGTATAACGACTCAACTTCTTCTCTACTCTCTGTTCGTAATCGTTTTCCTCCCAATTTAAGGCGATGGAAGCATGCCAAGAGAAGGCACCGGGAACAGAGAGCGTAAGGAGGTTTCAGAGGATTTGTGTTTTCTGCGGGAGCAGGTCAGGAAACAGGACTTGTTTCAGCGAAGCAGCTCTCGATCTTGGCAAGAAAATGGTGAGGAACCGCCTGAAATGTGATTTTTTTTTTTTCTAGTTCGCAGCTCTTCCTCCTCCGAGTCTGAACTCGAATGCCTTGTCCGTGCAGGTAGAGAGGAAGATAGACCTCGTGTATGGCGGTGGAAGCGTCGGCCTTATGGGTTTGATATCCAAAACTGTCTCTGATGGTGGCTGCAACGTTCTTGGGTAACATGTTGTTTGTAGGAAAGCTTTTCATTCATCAAGCCATTCTTTTATCGGTTCTTCTACCCTACTGAAAGTTTGTCAATTCCCAGAGTCATTCCTCCAACCATCTTCCCAAACGAGGTGCGAGCTCCAAACCATTTTCCTTTCTTCTTGTTAGTTCTGAACAAGCTAAGCCAAAGTAAGTATATATCTAGAAAATTTTTGTAGCTGTTAGGAGAAACCATCGGCGAGGTGAGAACCGTCGAGGACATGCACGAGAGGAAATCAGAAATGGCAAAAAATGCCGACGCATTCATTGCCCTCCCAGGTGAATCCATTTCAGCGATTTCTTCAAAGTCGTAACCATTTGAGGAGGTGAAAAACAAACAAAAAAGGTTCAACTTTAACTTTAAACATGGATATGCATCCCTAGGAGGGTACGGAACCATGGAGGAACTCCTCGAGGTCATTGCTTGGTTTCAGCTCGGATTCCATGACAAACCAGTGAGCGCTCGCCACACATTTCTTTATTCATGTTCTGAAGCAATCTTCCTCCTGTGCACCATCAACATGAGATACTCGTGAACAGGTGGGGATCCTGAACGTGGACGGGTACTACGACAGCTTGCTCGCACTGTTCGAGAACGCAGTGGCGCATGGGTTCATAGAGGAGTCAGCCAGGCGCATTGTGGTGTCAGCAGAGAGCGCAGAAGAGCTGATCAGGAAGATGGAGACAGATATGGGTGAAAGGGTGAAGGTGAGGGACACATGCAAGAAGAGGAAAAGGAGCAATTAACTGATCATTAATTAGTTTTTCTCAAATTAAATGCATTCGTTGGAAGTGCCTTTTGCGTGTGCATTATTGAGTGGGAGACAATGAGTAATTGTCAGAGTGGAAGAGCAAAAGAATGGCATGTTGTATCCACCTGCTGTGCTGCTTGGAGAGGGAGGATTTGCAGCGCACAATGGCAAAGCAAAGAGGTGGACCAGTACAGTAGAGAGTGCTGCCGCAAGTGCCCATCTTAATGTAACAACTATAATTCTGTGTGTATCATCATCATCATCATGTTGTCTGTTTATCTTGTGAGAATTAATAAGAAATTCGTATGCGTTCTGTGATCCTTAAATGAGGCTACGTTATCTGCTTATTATCTACCTGTCGCTATCTCCATCAATGGTGGTTGTGAGCAACTTGGCTGAGGAGGTCCAGCTGATTTACTCATGAAAATGAAGGTTAGGACTTTAGAGTCTATTTGATTCTCTATTTTCTTTTCTTTAAATGGCATAATTCTTCGTTTTTCCCAACAGGTATACCTGATTTCAAATTTATCCCTCCCTTGACTGATTACTTCATCCTCTATTTTCCAATGCATCGGAGTCATATTTTATTTAAAAATTTATTTTGTTGGTTCAGATTCACGTAACCTTCACATCTAATTACGCAGGGAAAGCAAATATATTTTCTATCTGCTTGATGAAAACAATCGTCTTTCTCTCGTCGTCTAAAACCTAAGAAGCTACAACTTTACACATCTTGTTCCACTCTCAGCTCACAGCAAGTGAATTAGGAGTTTCATCAAAACTCGCCTATTGATAAGCTTTCCCTCTCCCTTTCGAATTTAGGGTTTAGTTTTGTCTTATCATCCTGTATGTCATCGACATTGCTCATCTCCCTCTTCCCTATTGTAAACTGTTCTCCTATTTCTGAATGGTGCTAGAAGGTATTTTAATCTCTCAGTCTAGATCATTTTCAAAGGTATGTATTCGATTTCAAAGTTAGTTCCCATCTATTGCACATGTTTAGGGTATATTAACTTACATTCTTGGATATTCTACAAGGTTTAGGGTTTCGTAGTTGCACGCGACCTCACTGTCTAGGGTGTCTAGGGTTTAAGGTTTGTAATCAGAATTCATTGGATTTCAAAAGCTAGCAATGTGTACTACTATTCAATAAACAACACTACTTTGGTGCTGGATTTCAATAAACAACATCATCCTGAAGAGCAATGTTTAGATATTCAAAGTAAGGTGACTCTGAATTTCAAAGACAAGCATCACTGTGATGATGGCCCTAATTTTTTAAAAATACAGAATTCAGATCAATATGTTTCTATTTTTTAAAAATTAGCATAACTATGGTGTTGCAATATAAAAATTAGTAGCAACATATTGCTAAAGATAGAGAAGTCAGAGGACATATGTCAAAATCATACAACCATTGTTTGTGCATATGGATATTTATTTTTTCATGTTAATAATTTATATTTTTAAAATTATAGTCATCAATTGATGTTGGCCAGAAACTCTAATGGACTAGTGTTTTAGGTCACTTTAATGATTTTTTTGGCACTTAAACAATGAAAGGAAAACACTATGAATTTGTTCGTTTACATGATCAACACAAAGTGATCATTAAACAATTTTTTTGCTATTTTTTTGGACATATAAGATATTCATCAAATTCGTGGTCTATTGGTGAATAAATTTCAAAGTTAGGATTCAACATCTTAAACCTTTAGATTTTCAAGTACATTTTCAAGTTTAGAAAGTTAATTAGAGATACCTCATATTTTTTCAATTTGGTTAGCTTAAATATAAAATTAATCATTTTAGATTTTCAAGTGTTCTAGTTGCTTTCAATAAAAGAGATGTGTCTCTTTTGCTAGGTATTATAGACAGAGGTGCTTCCATTTCTATGAACTCAACTAATGCATTGGGTAATCTCTTTCTTGCTCACTTCTCTAATAAAAAATAATGTACTAGATCAAGAATTAAAATGTATTCTCATAGAATTAAAGTAGATTATGATGTTTTAATATTTTATAAATTATATATTTTATATGTATTTGTT
This sequence comes from Curcuma longa, assembly GCF_044706935.1. NCBI lineage: Eukaryota > Viridiplantae > Streptophyta > Magnoliopsida > Zingiberales > Zingiberaceae > Curcuma > Curcuma longa. Next base: position 3,250,602 of record NC_133874.1, read on the forward strand.
TGTGTGTTATTTTCTTCTACTTCCTATATGTCTTGTAGATATTGTACATGATGTTTAAAATTTAGATAGATTTAATTAAGTTGAAGCCATCCATTAATTTATTGCTCCCCAATTATCTACCATCAGAGATTTTTTTTTTTAATCAAGCAATACACATCAAATGATTATTATTTTCAAAGATGAAATATTACTTAGGGCTACATTTATGAATTGTTGAGTAGCCCATTGAATCAATGGAGCCTATACATGATTCAATTTCATCAGAAATATAGTCATCTTTGAAAAATAATAATGTACTCATCTTGTATAGATTTGTTTCTTCATTTATATCAAACACCAAATTATTTATATTTCATGAAATATTACTTATCATTTATGAATTGTTGAGTAGCCCATTGAATCAATGGAGCCTATACATAATCTTTCAGAAAAATAATAATGCAATCATAACAATTACATAGACTAAGGTACATATAGATGGTTTAATTTATAAATATAGTTTTTGATCCAAAATACAAAAAGTTATAGGTTGGGCATGAATTTTTAAAAACATAATATGCTTGGTTATGAACGTATATATGGTCTCCAATCCAGATCCTGAGATATGTAGGCGAAGTTATGATCACATGTCCAACTGACACAGACTGTGGTGTTGGTTTCCTAGACCAGTACCACAGTGGTGTTGATCTTTGAAAACCAGCACCAAAGTGATGCTAGCCTTTAGATACTAACACTACTATATTCTAAAAGTTTTAAATCATTTTGAACGCTACTTAAAATGTTTTAAAATAGTAAAGGAGGATTTATTTAGACACAAGTTCACCTAATCAATCGAATAGAGTTGAAATGAATCAGATCAGAGCTCTCTAAGTCCATCAATGAGTTTTGATCGAAATCCATTGATGGACCTAGGGGACTTAGATTTATGAAAACTTATAATGAGATGGGAGATGTTAGTGTGTAGAAAGTATATATATGATGTCCAATCTTGACCCTGAGACACGTAAGTAAAGTTATGGTCGCATACCAACTAGCAATCCTGTGGTATTGATTTTTGAAGACCAGTACCATAGTGGTGCTGGTCTTTGAAAACCAGAACTATAATGTTGGTTCTTCTCACACACTATAGTGTTGGTCTTCGAACACTAGCACCATTGCATTATGAAAGTTTTAAATCATTTTGAGCACTGTCGGGAATATTCTAAAATAGTAAAATAGTAAAAGAGGACTTATTTGGACTCAAGTTCACCTAATAAACTCATACGAGTTAGAATGAGCTAGCTCAGAGTTGTCTAAGTCCATCAATGAATTTTGATCAAAATCTATTGATAGACTTAGGGGACTTGGATTTATGAAAACTTAAAATGGGATAAGAGATCATAACTTATAGAATGTATATATGTTGTCCAATCTTGGTCTTGAAACAAGTAGGCAAAGTTATGATCGTGTGTCCAACTAACACAAACTGTGGTACTGGTTTCTAATACCAGCATTATAATGATGTTGGTTTATGAAGACTAGTACCACTGTGGTGTTGGTCTTCCGAAACTAGCACCACAATATCCTAAAAATTTTAAATCATTTTAAGCATGATTGGGAACACCTTAAAATAGTAAAGGAGGGCTTATTTGGACTTAGATTGACCTAATAAACCAACAGGAATTGGAATGTACTTGATCATATCTCTCTAAGTTTATCAATGAGTTTTGGTCAAAACTCATTGACAGACCTAGGGAACATGGATATTTAAAAAGTTGATATGTAATGGAAGAGATGAGTGTATAGAAAGTATTTATGGTGTCCATGTCTAGTTCTAACATTCTTTATTGTTGACTTAGGTAAATTATGTGTATGTACCAATTACTTTATCTCTGGGCACATATAGACTCTTGGTCACTTCAATAATTTGTATTACTTGGAGGTCGATCAAAGCACTCTAGGTCCATCAAGAATTTTTAACCAAAATTCATTGATGAACTTAGGGTATTTGAATTCTTGAAATTTTGCCATAAAATTTTGTCAATATGAAATGACTAAGTGTATCAATGGATTTTGACATGTAATGGACGAGATGAGTTTAGATAGATATGATGTGCAAGCATGATCCTAAGTTTCATAAACGAAGTTATGGTTCTATACAAATTGACACAGACCAATAGGATGCTGAATTTAAATTATCACACCATAATAGAAAGTTTAGCATCAGAGTGGTGCTGAAATTTCCAAAGTTCAGAACCACAATGGTGTTGGAATATAATATTGTTCAACACCACTGTATAACAGTTTGGATCTACTTTACATCTTCTAGGTTTTGAAATTTCAGCACCAAGTTGTAAAAAAACACTACTAATAAGTTAGAGAAACTTGAACTCTTAATATACATTTTTTGTTTGCTAACCATATAATATCTCATATAAGAAAACTAATCATTTATAATCGGATGATTATATTTACAATATCAACTTTACAAGAACCTCAACTACATATGATACAGCCAGGCGATGACACCTCATCAAGGTATCCCGATAACAACTTAGCATAGTCCAATCAATCGGACTACGCCTCCTTCAATTAGACTAATTAGGGATGCTTGTGATGTGACAGAAATATATTACCCCCACGTGTCATGTGGGATAAAGTCATAAAACCAATTCATATTTCAGATTAGAAAACCCTAAGACTGTAGCACCCGAAGAATAAGAAATATATCTCAAAATATTTCTTAAACAAATATTTCAGAATCTTTCTAAAAAATAGAATGGGTATCTTGGAATATTTTCTAAATTGAAGCTAATATTTCGGAGATCAACTCTATAAAAAGTTGCCTATACCTTTGGGCACAAGTATGCACACATCAGTCCCAATTTCCCCAAGCCTTTAAACTTCTTCCTCATGCAAAATCTTAACTTGAGCATTGTAGTGGCTTGCTTGGGCACACCCTCAGTGCTATTCTAACTCTCTTTTTGAGTACTTTTTAGGTCTCTTTATCTCTTCGGGCAATTATCTTCGAGGAGTGTGCACATCAGTAATTTGTGAATTAGTGGCTTGATCATCCACGGTGTATTGGTCGGAAAAAATTTGCATCATCTGTAGGAAAACTGAGCTGAGATGCTACGATGGTTAACACTGAAAGAACTAATGACAATCACCGCTCTATTATAAAGAAAAGCTATGACGAGTATCCCCTTTCTGAATTTTCTCTCCTCGATCCTCCTAACGGCGGCAAAAAGCACCCTCCGTCAAAAGCTAAGTATTTCAAGAATTTATTTCCTTCCTATTCCTATTAGACTTGTTAATATCTTTCTGTGCAATATCCACAGTGTCTCATTTCGACCGTCTCTGTCTCGAATCTCATTTCGTACAGTCTCGGTTATCTCTGCCCTGAGTCTCATTTCGACAATCTCAATCTTGAGTCTTGTCTCGGCTACCTCTGTCTCAAGTCTCATCTCGACCAACCTGGTCCTGAGTCTCATCTCGACCAAATCTATCTCGAGTCTCATCTCGGCCGACCTTATCCTGAGTCTCGTCTCTGCTAGCCTTGTCTCGAGTCTCATCTCGGCTAGTTTGGCCCCGAATTTCATCTCGACCACCTCTATCCCGAGCCCCGTCTCGGTCAGCCTACTCCTGAGTCTCATCTTGGCTATCTTTGTCCCGAGTCTCATTTCAGCCAGTCTTGTTCTGAGTCTTATCTCTGCTAGCCTTGTCTCAAGTCTCATCTCTACAAACCATGTCCCGAGTATCGTCTTGGCCATCTCGGTCCCAAGCCCCCACCTAGGCAATCTTGGTTTCGAGTATTATCTCGACTGCCTCTGTCCGGAGCCTTATCTCGGCTAGCTTGGTCCTGAGTCTCGTCTTGACCATCTCTGTCTCAAGTCTCATCTCAGCTAACTTTGTCTCGAGTCTCATCTCTGTCAGCTTTGTCTTGAGTCTTGTCTCGGCCAGCCTGGTCCTGAGTCTCGTCTCGACCATCTATGTCCTAAGTCTCATCTCGGCCAACCTTATCCCGAGTCTTGTCTCTGCCAGCCTTACCCCGAGTTTCATCTCGACCATCCTGGTCCTGAGTCTCGTCTTGACCATCTCTGTCCCAAGTCTCGTCTGGCCAGCCTTGTCCTGAGTCTCGTCCCTACTAGCCTTGTCCTAAGTCTCGTCTCGGACATCTCTGTCCCGAGTCTTGTCTCTGCCAGCCTTATCCCGAGTCTCGTCTCTGTCAACCTTGTCTTGAGTCTTATCTTGTCCAGCCTGGTTTCAAGTCTCATCTCAACCATCTCTGTCCTAAGTCATATCTCGACCATCATTGTCCTAAGTCTCATCTCTGCCAACCTTGTCCTGAGTCTCATCTTGGCTGTCTCGGTCTCGAATCTCGTCTCGACAATCTCGGTCCCAAGCCCCACCTCGACATTTTAGGTTTCGAGTCTCATCTCAGCTGCCTATATCTCGAGCCTTGTCTCAGCTTGATTTCAAGCAGTGACGAGGCACAAGGGCCTTCTTGGTTATTGGAGCAATGATTACTTTCTAAGACAAAGTTGGTTCAAGAAATTGCATGTTTAGCTAATCTAGGAAGAAACTTTGGTCTAACTAGTCTAAGATTCGACAAGGTAATTTTGGTCAGTTCCACTCAACTAAGTAAATCAATTAGGGTACTCCTTACCCCACTTGACCACTTAGACTAGGTTTTCCTAACGTACTAATATCTTGACTCACCTTGGTACTATGTTGGTCAAGTGTTAATCAAATTTTAAATCCTTACCTAGCCTAAGTTATTCTAAAATAAATAAAAATAAAAAATAAAAATAAACAAGTTTATCTAACATGCAAGGTTTTAGATCCCCTGGATCATGACCCCTATTAGATCTGATCAAATAATATATTTGATCATTGGGGACCCAGTACTGATTCAGTCTAATTGGATTGGTCAGGTTGGACTTAAGAACCTATGTTTGGACTCTTGATTTCTTAAGTCGATTTAACAAAAACATATGATTTATGTTTGGCTTTGTGTCCAAGCTCAGATCTGTTGTATCTAACCTTTTGAGTTCCAAGCATTATGTTAAGATACTTAGAGCCCGAAGTGAACTTTTCCAATAATCTTTTTAGATCGTCAATCTGAAGTTTCAACTTGGAATTCTCTTGCTCAAGTTTGACTTGAGTTGAGTTTCCAACTTGAATATATTCAGTTGGCGATTTGGAGTTGACTCTCTCCTTAAGGAGTGCTACCTGTTCTTGGAGTGATTCGACTTGAGCGTTGGACTTAGCCAGTTTCTTTAATAAACTGTAAATAATTGAATATAACTTTTTAATACTTGCAGTGGTTGTTAGTCCTTCTAAAATAGATGTGGATCCGTGGCTTGTACTTGTGTCGCTATCTGATTTGGTTTCTATTCCAACTGGTTCTTCTCAAGCTGGGAGTGCTAGAAAGCTTGTGTTGGCTTACTCTTCTGAGTCTTCTGAAGACGACTTGTCTCATGTTGCACATTTCATGAAATAAAGGAATCATGTTTTGGTCAAATGGTTGCAATAGATTAGACTTGTAACATGTCCCCTTAATTTACATTGTAGATAACATGGTGTCTGTGAGACACAGAAGATCATGATTATCAGCTCCTTGTAAATTATAAATTAAGGCTCACAACCAAGATGACTTTGGACAAACCATCGGGAACGGTTGTAGTGTAATTCAGTAATTGTCTATCTTGACTGTAGAATTACACTAGTGCACTTTGTGTGTATTGAGTAGGACCATTGAGGTTGTTCGATTTACGCTGACTCATAAATTGAACAAGACCTCTGTTATTATACTTATGCACTCTTAATCCCGATATAATAAACGGGCGCGTATATTTAGTAACTATCACTTTGATTTACCAAAGGGTGAGATCTTTCCGTCAGATCAAATATTCTCGGTAAGTTGGGTGATGTTACTATCTATATGGTGTGCCGTTAATTATAGAAGGAATCCGTGTCCCAGTAGGGTTGATGATGTCCCCTTGAAGAGCTCATAAGGTTTGTCATGTCAAATCTTGCAAGTGGACTTAGTCCGACTGACAATAAGGATGAGTGGTACTATTCAAGGACATAGATGTCGATTATTGAGTTGTCAGTGAACTCAGATAATTGATGGACATACGATATCTTAAACATGGGGAGCAATGCATAAAATAATAAGAAGGAACCCATAACGTAATTTGGGGATTGGATTGGTAGTGCAATAATGATCCTCTAGTGGAATGGATCGTTATTGATGGATGTAGGTGTGTATTCGGAGTTGAATACGGGATCCGAAACCCATCAGAAGGCCAGATCCAATACCTCCTCGAGGTCCCTGCTGTAGCCTAAAGAGGATGAGTTAGTGGATGAGATCAACTTGTATCCTTGGGATTAGATCAAGTTGCATCCATTGGATCGAAATAAATAAAGAGGATCAAAAGAGATTAAATTAGAA